>NC_056735.1:1450664801-1450954801 GCF_019279795.1 Protopterus annectens
TAACTTCTGACTCAAAAGAAGAGAGTGGTCAGGGTCTGATAAAATTAACTGATGCCTTCTGCAAAACAAAGAAGCATTTTATGAATTCTGCACCTAAAGGAATACTTTCAATAAAAGGGAGGTTAATTAAAAGGCCATCCTAATGGCTTGATAGCCAATGTGAAAAATATAATGGAAAAGAACGTCCCTTTAAGAGCCTCAGTGTAGAGTGAACATGGAAGAAATTCAGTTTCTGCTCTTGGCAAAGATCTCAGAACCTTGATATACATTGGTAAGCACCTGGATAAATTCAGAAGGAAAAGCAGAAGTAACCAGAGACAAGAATAGATGCTCCATATGGCAGATGAACATCTTTTTAACATTGTAACTACGGAAAGTCACAGGAATCTTTTTCATATTAACCTAGTGATGAGAAGCAGAGATCTTATATTATGTATGTGTTTCCCTTCACAAAATCATACTTGATCTAGATTTATGAGACTCAAGATTCAGGAGTATGGTTATCAAGTCTGGATGCTCATTATACTCATAAAAATCTTACTGTTGATATTAAGCAGAAATGGTGGGTGATAAGACGATCAAAGACATGGAAGTTCAGTTTTCTTTGGGAGAAGGAGCAAGCTGGTTTTCAGGAGGGGGATACGCTTGTGTAGAAATGCGCATTACACATTGCAGTAAGGTCCAGCAGAATACTGTCATTTTTTAGTCAATAAATTTCTGAGAGAAGCAAGCTAAACCAATAAGTGTTCCCTTTTTAAGAGAGTTATCTGTTAACTGAGTTTCAAATTTGGTAATAAAGGTTGTAAGCTGAGATCATAGATGGAGAAAAAGGGGGGATGGGAAGAGGATACGAAAGGTCCAGAGTTTGTCAATATAAAGGAAGAACTTTTATCATAAAGCACAATCAGTGATCCTGTTTTATATATTTTTATTCAAATTCCAGTTTTATGAGATGAAGTTCAGAAATTATTCCTTGGATTATTAAGGGTAATTTTTGATCATTATATAAATTCATATACATATTTTCATGTTTCTAAATGTATGCAAAATTTAAACCCATTTCAGATTCTGAGTACATAACCCTGAATAATACAACCTAACAATTCTACAAGTTCTAAATATTAGAAGAAATTTAAGTTGTGTTGAATTAGTATTCTAAGCTAAAATTCTAAATTCCATGAAGAGTCCATTTTTGAGTTTTAAAAAATATGGGAAATTCCTACCCCTGAATATAGTTTGGACTCCAGCATATTTTGCATAAAGAAAGCAAAGTCTCCCTAACAAGATGAATGGTGGAAATAAAGTATTTTGTTAATATACGCTGAGTTTACAGACCATGTATTTAACTTCTTTGGATGGACAGAACTGAATAATCTGTTTTGAGTTTTTCCAACATGAAGGGCATCTTCTTAGCTAGTATGTGTTGTATTTGTTTTCTTACAATAGTCCATCTCTAGCCATGCTGGATCACTTCTGATTCTTGGATGTATCAACAATATTAAGGTTGAGCCACAATCCTTCAGATGTATTAGATGTTATTCCCATTTTTTAATGAAAGCAGAAGGTGGTAGAGTTAAGCTTTTGGTGAAAATCCTCTAATGTAGGTTACCAAAGAAACTGCTAAGAGACATTTGATTAGGAGTTACTAAGGATAACCTCATTCCATAAAGCAGCTCTGAAATAATTTAAGCCAGTCTGCGTACATGATCAAGTCAAATCTCTAGTGAGTAGAAGTTCTAAGCTCAAGGTTAGCCAAGCATATATAAAATGAACAGTTGTCAAAGCAGATGTTAGCTTACATGGCAAAACTTGTGATGCTACATTTAGAGGGTTAGACCAGTATATACTGTCAATTCTATAATGTGCTTTCAAAATATGAGAAAAGTAGGTTTGAAACAAGGGAGGTTATCTATAGAAGTCTGTTCACTAACTAATTAATTTCAATGAGCTCAGAAATGAGAGATATGCAAATAGGACTGCTAATGCTGGCTTGTTTTTAGCATCAATGTCATCAGTCAGTTTTTTAAATAGTTATTTAGTAAATAGAAAAAGGTCCTCTATAAGGGACGTTTAACATGCAATGAGATTTGAGGAGATACATATATGCCAAAGATGCTAAAGTCATGGTTTCCATCAAGTAACCATTGACTGCTGCTAAACAATAACCACTGGGTGCTACTAAATGGTAACTATTGGGTGCTGCTAAATGGTAACCATTGAGTGCTGCTAAGCAGTAACCATTGGGTGCTACTAAATGGTAACCATTGGGTGCTTCTAAATGGTAACCATTGGGTGCTGCTAAATGGTAACCATTGGGTGCTGCTAAATGGTAACCATTGGGTGCTACTAATGGCAACCACTGGGTGCTGCTAAGTAATAACCATTGGGTGGTGTTAAACAGTAGCCATTGAGTGCTGCTCAATAGTAACCATTCAATGCTGCTAAATAGTAACTGTTGGATGGTGCTTAATAGTAATCACGGAGTGCTTCTGTATACTCACCGTTGAGTGCTGCATAACATCAATTCTGATAATCTAGAATGTTATAAAGATGGAAGTCCCAGCTTTTAGTGAAATAACTACTTACTTCATTTACCCACGAGATGAGCAAAGGAGACCATGCAACTGATGCCCTAGCTTTCAAGTTTAAGATGTTTACTTTGGGAAAATGTGTCCGTTGTGGTTCTGTAACAAATTAAGAGACTTGCAATCTTGACTTAACGTTAACATCATTAATCTTTACAGAGCAGATAGATGTAGTATGAATTATGAGATGCTCACCCCATTGTAGTCTAAATACACATACCTATGTGCACTTTTTGGAAATAGAGAAATTAATCATAGTAACAGGGGAGAGCATTCCAAAACTTTGAAGGCAACTGAGTATTATATGAGCATCATGCAAAAATATGTAAAGTAACAAAAAAGTAACCAAACTATTACATTGCTATTTAAAAACATTAGCCTTTCAAGGAAGGAGGGTAAAAATGCTCTTGTATAGGCAGCTATCACCGTTTCATACAAGTAGAAAGCTCCTTAAAGGCAAATGTAGTAGTCAAAAGGTGCCTGAGAAATTAGCTGTGATTCAACAATAAATTCAGAATATCTTCTACTGACCAGGAGTTTTTCTTAAATAGACAGAGCTGTCTAAAGTCCCATTAGAGCTTAGTCCATCAAGTATAGAAATCGAGCATGTCAACAATCCAGAAGGGGCAATACATTCTAGTTCTGTTATGTTTCTAACTCCACCATGTATCTGGAGATGCAAAGGACAATGTCAGCATATATAGAGATGGGGAAGGGCCAAGAATAAGATGGTTCTATAATCCAGAAAGATGCTCACACAGGGTCTACTTCACATTGTCGAAGGCCAACAATATTGAAGCTGATATTGTTGGCACAAGATTAGCGAAAGCAAAAAACATTGAACGTTTAAATGGAAATCTCCGTAAGGGGAGATTTCCATTTAGTTTAATGTAGTGCGGTCTCAGAGTTGGTATATTTAAGGGGGGGGGCAGGGGGCTTGCCCCCCAGCTTTCAAAGGTAAGTTTTTATTTATTTTAGGCATTTTTTTTATCTTTCGATGTTTCAGAATTTGATGATATGGTGTTAGATTCGATATTCAGAAACTTCGATAAGATAATATTGATGCCTCACACATATATCTTAACCTTGTATCTCCAGAATGACTCATAGTTAGGAAAAAAAAGACTCCAGTTAGGGACACTTTAAATACTGGATCTATTAACTTAGAAACTTGAATGACAAAGTGGATGGGAAGTCTCACAGAAAAAGATTACCAGTATTTACTGATGGTTATCACAATTTATTGACTGTTATCCTCCATAATTTCTCTAAAAAAAAAAAAAATCTAATTTTAAGAGACAAAGAGCAAAATTTTGAACCAAAAAGTATGGATGCCCCTAGTGGCAGTTGAGAGGCATGAGCTCACTTCTTATAGGATCACAGTCCTTATGTACACCTCTCAGCAGTGCACATACAATGCAGAGACGGAGCTGCTGCAAATACCATGTAAACTAGCAAGGAAGTGCTTACTGCAAACTACCACAGATCTTCACCATTCAGAGTGCCTTTACAGTGTTTCTGCATACCAGAACAACAGAACTTTCCATGTCTTTTGTATTTACTGTGGGTCAGCATGGTCCCTAAGTCCATATAGTTGCGTACAATTATGACAGTTCTCTGTCACTATATTTCTACTGTGTGGGTAACATATAATATTGAAGCAAATATCACCAGTCATGTAGATTGCAAACGGTGGTGTGAAATCCTGCAAACTGTTATACCTCCCAAAGATGCCATGTGCATATTACAGTGCTGTAAAGGCATTTGTATGGATAAAATTTAGTATCCTTTTGTAGTGTAATGAGACCTAGATTCATGTAAAATCTTTCAGAGCTTCACTGACACGGTTCCAAAGCCTGGTTTCTCAATCTGTGCCTCATTTAGTAAGCACAGCTATATTTGCATGCGTCTACCTCTTCAATTTGCTGGTGTTAGTGTCTCCTGATAATCAGCTTGTGAGTTGTGAAGTTCAGAACAAGAAGGTCATAGGAGGTATGCAGTCCCTAATAAGAGTGAAGAGGCTTGTCAGTTCCTGGGGAAAAGTCTTCTAGTGTGTGTTGTGTCTAACAAGGTAATACTTTCATTAATCTAGTATGAGATGCTGGGTTACAGAAGGGTTTCTGCCAACACATAAATATGTATCCACTGCTGCTCTGGGGCATAGAAGGATAAAGCCCTAACTACAACCCAGGCAACCCTTGCCAGTTACTGCCAAGATGTAGATATGTATCTGTTGCTGCTCTGGGGCATAGAGGGATAAAGCCCTGACTACGACCCAGGCAACCCTTGGCAGTTACTGCCAAGATGTTCCACCTTTCTACCTTTCTTACAAAAAAAAAAAATTTGCCTGAATCGCCTTGTGTTCTGACTGTGCTTCTCAAACATTTTGGAAATATAGAGTATATTTTAATGCATTTATTAAAACTGTATTTGCCTTAATATTGTTACAACTCAAGTGCTCTAGGTTGCACTGCATCTGTATTGTTTTAGTGTGTTTTAGCTGCTTTTATATATGTATATATATATATATATATATATATATATGTATATATATATATATATATATATATATATATATATATATATATGTATATACTTTTCTGTATATGTAGACTAGCTACTTATTATACTGCCTCTTAAATCATTTTTCAGTTGTGCACTTGCCTTGCTTCATTCAAAAAGTTTTTAATTGCTAATTTTGTAGAGTGTTAATTGCATTTACTGTTTAGGGCTACACACTCAAGTGCATTAGCCTTTTCTGTGTTTATTTACTGTATTATTGCATTGTTTAGCCTGTTTTAGCCAAAAAACAAAACAAAAAAAAAATACTATCTTGTTTGCTCGTTTCCCGCCTTTCCTAGCTAGCATAGACCAGATCCCAGGCATTGCTGGTTTCATTACTTTATTTTCTGTGTTCAGAGCTATCCAGACCTTGCTGTGCTGGAGGGAAGTCCTACTGCTTACCAGTGGGAGTGGTGAGCATTGTACTGCCTATCTAACGCTAGAGGAGTGGTTTCCAGCTCTGAAATTGTAATTTTATTAGCCTTTTTGGGCTGATTTCTATCCCTTTCAACTTTCTAGCTTAAAAACGCATGTGTTTGCATATTTTTCACATCGTGCAGCACTGCGAGGCTACAGTTAAACTATTCCAGGTGCCAGAAAGTCTGCTCTTCAAATTTCCCCTATGAACTAGCTGGCGTCTCAGTAGTAGCACTAAAATCTGAACCCCTGTGACTAGCACTTGCTGGAAAGCACTGGAAGCCTTAAACTGATACAAGCACTCAACTGTCCTTGTTAATAAGGAGAAATTAATTGTAGGCACTAAACAGCCTATAATTGCAAAGTACCTTGCAAAGGTAAGGGAAAACAGCTCTTGTACTTTACAAAAAAAAGCACCTAAACAGGCATGTCCAAGGGTCAGCTTCTGGTGATTTCTCCTGTCCACCTGATGAATCTGGGCATACTGGGGCAATGCAGCAACTGCCTCATGTACAAAGACTACCCTCTCCTCCTACCACCCAACACTACAACCTGTGAGAGATGCACTTACATAGCCAAACTGGAAGCAAAGCTCTCTCCAGTACAAGATTGTGCTAGACAGTCAAGAGGAGAAGGTTAACTCCTGCACTACACCTCAAGCAACACATAGCCCTTCACAACCCACACTATCAACACCCACACATAGCAACACTAAACCCACATATGTGGAGGCCTTTAACATTAACCTGCCCAAGCAACAAGGACCTCTGAAGCTGAAATGCAAACATCAGTCACAACCAAAGTGACACATAGCTCACAACACCAGTGTGCCACCCAACAACAGCCCCTAAGGCAAGACAACTTACCCAACACTTTAGTCATAGGTGACTCTATAGTCAGGCACAATGATGTCCCACTCACCAGGCTGAGCAAGGAGAAAATTACAGTCAGCTGCCTGTCGGGTGCCAGGATCCACCACATAACGCATGCACTCAAGTCACTCCACAAGTACAAATACAACTCAACCATTGTCCATGTTGGAGTGAATGACTTGAGACGTACCTGCCTGGACTACATGAAATGAGACATGGAAGAGCTCTTGGATCATGTGGCCCAGGCAGGTATGACCCTAGCCCTGAGTAGCATCCTGCCTTCGCCCAGAAGGATACCACAGTATAAGGACAAAATGATTGACTTCAACAATTGACTAAGCTTCTGGTGTCATTCAAAGGGGATCCAGTATCTGTCTGCCTGGGACGACATGATCAACAAACCACGATGATTTGCCAGAGATGGGCTGCACCTGTGACCCCTGGGATTCAGGTTACTGGCTAAAGCTCTTGCCACCCCTATAGTGCCTTTTTTAGGCAAGGTTCAGAGGACAAAACCGCCACCATAACAGATACAAGCATGCAACATTTGAAGGTAATGCTACTCCATGCTAGAAGTCTAAACCTCAAAATGAACTCTCTCAACGCACTCCTAAAAATGAAGAAAATTGATATCTGTGCAGTAACTGAAACCTGGTTCAAGACTCCAGAGAGCACCCCTGAAATACCAGGCTAGAACTCTTACCACACTTTTCAGCCACAAAACCAAGACCGAAACACTAAGGGTGGAGTGTCCATATTCACCAAAGATATTCACACCTCCAGGCTAGTTGCCCAACACAATGCATCTGATATTCTCCAGGTGCAACTAACACTAGGTAAGACTGCTATCCAAATTGTAGCTTGCTACGGATCCCTCACCATGCCCCAAGATTCTTACTACACCTTTCTAAACATACTGGAAAATATTAAGATACAACCAAACGCCCTAATACTGGGTGATTTCAACTACCGTGCCATTAACTGGGAAAACTACTCGAGTACCAACACCTTTTCACAACGGTTCTTGGAATTCATAAATTCCAATGCCCTGGATCAACTAATTCATTGCCCCACCAGGGGCTCCAATATCCTAGACCTGGTCATTACCAACATGGGAGATAGATGCTCCACACCAGCAGTCACCTCCTCATTGGTCAGGTCTGACCATAAGCAAATCACCCTTGACATCCACATCCCACCCCCACCCCGCAGTAAGGAAAACTCCGTAAAAAACTTCTCCAAAGCCAACTTCATGCTACTTAATCAGAAGTGACGAGCTTCATGGCATCCATGCAGACGTGAGCTGAAAGTTCGACTGCTGAATCCTACACTAAGGCACTGTACGAGCACATCCACTTGTGCATGAATCGTGCCATCCCAAATAGCACAAGATGCTCTCCTCCAAAAAAGTGAAGCCAATCTGGTGGTCCCCTGCCATAAACAAACTATACAACAGAAGGTAGAAACTGTTGCAGAAAAGAGTAAAATCCCAGGATCCAAAAAACTCCCTTACAAGCCTCAGTAAGAAGCTGAGATCCCTCATAAAATCCTCCAAAGCTAGTTACGAAAATAAAATTTCCAAAGATTCCAAAGACAACTACAAGGCATTCTATAGTTATATCAAGAATCTAAAAGACAATGCTCAGATCTGCTCTGAGCTAAAACAGAATGGCATTAAATATACTGATCCCAAGGATATTGCCAATATCCTGGCAGATCGATTTAGTGCCAACTTTATCCCCCTTCCACCCCCTAAAGGGCCCATCTCAATACCAAAAGATTGCCCAATTCTGGCAATCACAGCCACACAGGTAGAAACCGCACTCTCCAAAGCTAAGAATACAGTATCCATGGGACCAGATGACATCTCGGGCTGTGTACTACATGAACTACAGAATGAACTGGCACCTCATTTAAGTGTCACGTTTAATCATAGCCTCACCTCAGGCTTCGTGCCCACTGAGTGGCACACAGCTACAGTTATCCCACTCCACAAGGGGGGATCCACCTTCGATCCTGGGAACTACCGTCCCATCAGTCTGATGAGCCTGATCTGCAAGGGTATGGAACGCATTATCATGGAACTTATAAAACAAAGACATTGGCAACCTTCAAACACTGGACCCCACCCAGTTTGGGTTCATGAAGGGCCGATCTTGTCTTCTGAACCTGATTGAGATCTTCGAATCAGTCTCCAGAGCTGTGGATGAGGGTAAGGCAGTCCACACAGTCTATCTGGACCTCGTCAAGGCCTTCAACGCCATCTCCACTCTAAAGTCATATTTAAACTTACTAAGCTGGGCATAAATCCCTATGTCAGTTGATGGGTTGCCAACTGGCTTACTGACAGAACCAGACTGTAAAAGTAGCCGACTCCAAATCCAGCTCTAGACAAGTGACAAGTGGGAGTACCTCAGGGTTCAGTCCTGGGACCGCTCTTGTTTGGCATCCACTTCTCTGAAGTACAGGCCAACACTAAGGGACTCTGGCTAACAAAGTTCGCAGATGACTGCAAATTGGTAGCCATTACTGAATCCCCAAATGATGTGGATATTCTACAAAAGGGCCTTACAGAAACAGATGCTTGGTACCAGAGCCATGGGCTCAAGCTTAATGCCAAGAAATGTATAGTTATCCCCTTTGAGAAAAAACAAGTACCCATGAATTACCACATAGGTGGCAGTACACTAAACACCTAAAGTGTGATGAGAGACTTAGGGACACAGGTGGACAGTGGTCTCACCTTGGATAACCACATTGCCACAACAGTCAGTAAATCCTTCTATGTGGCACACCTCATCACTAAGAGCTTTTCATCCAGAAAAAAGGAGGTCATTGTCCCACTGTACTCATCCCTCATTAGACCCATTATAGAGTACAACACCCCGTTTGGTATGTACCTCACAAGACATCTGCAACAGCTGGAAAGGCCTCAGAAATACCTCACTAAAAGAATCACAGGCCTAAAGCAGATGCCCTATGCTGACCATCTAAAAAAACTCCAGCTATACTCTTTGGCATATCGTCTACTCAGAGGTGATCTCTGCTTAACATACAAGGCCATGTCAAACCCTGAGCTGTTGGACATGCTCCACTTAAAGAAATCCCAATCCCTCAGAGGCACATGCTCCAGGGATCTAAACCTTGTCATCACAATGAACAAAACATGCTAGAGGGATAGGTTCCTGACCCAGAGACTGCCCATACTCTGGAATAGACTGCCCATACATGTCAAGCAGAGCGCCTCCTTGGCCCTCTTCAAAAGGAACCTTGAGGATTGGATAGGAGATAGGAAATTCACCCCGGGGATCACATCAGTCACCCTGCTAGACAGGGGTCTGGGGAAGTAAATATTGTGGGAAGAAATATCTGGGGAATTGTTTGTCTAGGCTTGTATAGGCCCTAGGGCCGATAGTCTAGTACCAACCTATGAACCTATGTATCTGTCACTGCTCTGGTGGCATTGAGGGATAAAGCCCTGACTATGACTCAGGCGACTTGAGTTCAGTCAGTGGCTCTGGTGTTTAACGGAGGTGGGCAGAGAGGATGGGATATTCCTATCTTGGGGGAGGGTACATGATAAGTTCTAGCAGAGGCTTGTGTTCAGGGAAGTTGGACATTAGGCTGCAATAATGGGATAGCCGATCAGTGCTAGGGTCCATGGGATGGAGTACTCTGTAATTTCCTAGGTCCAGCCAGTTGTAGCTTGTGCTAAGCACATAAGGGAGGAACATAGGCTAATAAAACATCCCCAGACTCCATAGATGATAGTACGTCTCCCGATGTTCAGCCCACACCTACACTGAGTGTAAGTATAAACCTATACACAAGTTGAGCCCTCAGATAGAAGACGGACAGGCTTATTAGGCAGTGATGAATAACCTGAGGAAAAAATGTGGGTCTGGATGAAAAAAAAGACTTAAATATGTCGCCACTGCTGATTTAGTTAGGGCACCTGTCACCTTATTAAGAAGCATTTACAGAAAACTAGAGCTCAGGATTAGAAAGAAAAGGGTAACACCCCTTCTGAGATGGGAATTTTCCTCCTCAAAGATGGCTGGAACAGGAGCAGTAAATGGATCCAAGCTTCAGTCTGTAGCCCATATAGAAAAACATGTACACTTGCTTTTTGAAGTTTTCCTAATATTGTGCCTGTGGGCAGATATGAGGATTTAGACTACATGGACTGGGTAAGAAGGATTACTGTCTATCACTGAAACTTGAATAACCATGCATTTAGCTATAGGGAGTGAATGTTTGGGTGAGGTTTCCCAGCTGGTTGAGTCAGCGTAGTTCTGAAGATCCCCAGATTTAGAGGCTTCATCAAAAGATGAGGCTAAAGCAGAGGGATTGCAACCTATCAGAGCCAATATGGCATTATGAGAATAATCTTGGCTTTTTGCAGCTTGGCCTTCTGAAGAAACTTGGAGATCGGGGGGGGAAATATAGATAGCATAAAGGCGTCCTGAGGGCCATTTCTATACAAGTGTATCTTGGGATGCTTTCCCAAGGAAGGAATAAGGAAAAAGAAGTTGCTGCATTTGACATCAGTCAGAGATGCAGAAGCATCAAAGAAGACTTCTCCCAGTAGATTGGCTGAGAAACCAATGGTATAGCATCAGTAGGCAGCAGAATAGGCAAATTACAAATAAGCTAGCTGATGTACTTCGTGTTTCACTGTTGCAGTCATCACATTTGGGTTATCCCTGCCAGGGTAGCCTTCGGCCGGCCCAAATACCAGAGACGTAGTATTTCTGCATCGGTTGCTGTAGCTTGAGAACTGACGTCAGGTCATCAGTAGTATAAAGTAAGACAGCCGACGCCATTGCATCAGTCTTTCTTGCCGTGGAGCCCGAAGAAGAAGCAGTTTGCATGAGTGCCGGTCGGTCTCTACCTGAGTTTTTGTCTACCGAATTGAAGTTGAAGTCTTCTAAAGCTAAGTACCCCATTGGGGATCCTCTTTTCTTGCACTAACCGATGTCGGAAAAAGTTAATAATTGCCTTGCCTGTGGAAATCAAGTACCATACCGAGACTTTCATTCTTACTGCGTCACTTGTTTAAGCCCAGACCACGACATCCCCCACTGTTGCTTCTGTGCTTTGTTCAATGCCAGAACTATCCATCGTCAGGCTCTTATTGTAGCTACATATTCTCACTTACAGTCCCCGAACTCCAATATAGTTTCAGGTAAGTCATCCACCAGCAGATCTTCCAAAAAAGTGTAAAGATAAAGACAGAGACAGACCGCACAGATCCAAACCTACCGACGATGCTCCCATTAAGCTAGTCATCAGTTCTTTGGTCCTCAGTGAGGTGCTTTCGCAGCCCATGATGCCTGCTTCTGTGGATTCACAGGCTGCTACCGAGACCCTTTCAGAGTCTAGTATGCCGCATGACTCTTCTTCAACTAAGGATCCTGCAGTCTACCTTGGATGGGTCCGGAGCCGCCTAGCAGGCACCGGCTTCCGAGGAAGTCCTTCGCACTACCGATTCTCTACTCAAATCAACGACTTCTTTCACATCTACCGTTCTTTCGAAAATGACCAAGTTTCTTAGGCCCAGGGTACAATCCACACCTGAGAAACCGATGACCCAATCTCAGGCACCTGCTTCCTTGCCTCAGACCCAAATGCTTAAAATGGTGGAAGACCTTATCATGCTGATCAGAGGAAGCCAAGCTACCACCTCCAAAAGGAAAAGAGATCTGTCCTCTGAAGAAGAGTCAGATGACTCTGATGCTTCTGAATATGAAGACATGCAACCCCTTTCTACTTATGAGGATTTTGATGCAGAGCATTCCATTCCTTCAGCCTCTCCCCCAGAGGATTTTTCCTTTGGGGAAACCCTTCATACCTTAAGGGAGCATTGAGTCAGGACTACCCTCAGTCTAAAAAGAGACTCATGGAATTCTTAGATCTTCCACGGCACAGACCCTTGGCCCACCCCCCCCAGTCCCGGATGTTTTCCTGGAATCCAGCTTGACTCCTGACACCCTCCCTCCTGCACCCAGAAAACCAGACAGGTACTACAGAGTCCCTGACTCACACAAATTTCTTTTTAAAAATCCTACTCCTGTTCCTGAGGTAATTTCTCAAGGGCCAAAAGGGATTAAAGCAACCTCTGCTAAGAATCCCACCCCCTTAGACAGGGATTCCCGAGCATTGGACATATGGGGTAAAAAAGTATACACCTCAACTACGCTTGCTATAAGGGCACTAAATTGTCAGTTCCATATGCTGAAATTTCTGCAATATACCTTGGAATTGTTTTCCTTTCCTGCTCGGGCAGAATCTAAAGATTTACATGAGTTGATGCATTCTGGAAGTCAAGTAACTAAACACACCTTGCACTGTGGTTTTGATACCCTAGAAGCATCTTGCAGGGCAGCAGTCACTGGATCTGTCATTAGAAGGCATGCATTGCTTATGGAACAGCCCCTGCCAGACCATGTCAAACCTAAATTGTCGGATGCCCCCTTGCACAAAGATAACTTATTTGGCACTAAGGCAGAAGAGGTCTTAAAAAAGATGGAAGAAAAAGCAAAATCTGTGCAAATAGTTAAGGATTTCTTGCAGGTCCAGCCCACTAGGTTCAGCAGGTATTGTCCCTCCAAACACTGGTCCTTTCCTGCTCCCATTAAACCGGCCCTGCCTAGGCACCATGGAAACAGACGCCCCCCCCAGACAGCAGCCACAGGGAATGCAGAGATTTAAGCAGTGGACTACTTCCATTTCAAAACCAGGGAGTTCTAAGCCACCCTCTTATGGTAAGAACTCACAGTGACTCACCTCCTCCACCCCCTCCCTCTGCCCACCTTCAATTACCCCTAGGAAGAAAACTCTCCTTTCACTCAAGCACTTGAGCCACCATTACCAAGGACCTCTATGTTCTGAACATTGTATCTCAGAGATACAAATTTTCCTCCCACACCCTTCCAACCCCAAAAGAGTTCCCACATCTACCACCAAATCTTTGGGCAGAGGCTCAAAAGCAAATCCTTTCCCTTCTCTCTTATGAGGGCAGCACAGCACGTTCCTCCAGAACATATAGGCAAAGGTTTCTACGCCAGGCTATTTCTGGTACCCAGAAAAGAGGGCACCTGGTGATCCATCCTCGCTCTATCCATTCTAAACACCTTCCTGGTGATCCCAAAATTCAAAATATTCACCCTCCAGCAACTGCTACCCATGCTCTCCAAGGCTGCTTGGCTAGCCACCCGAGATCTAAAAGAAGCCTACCTCCACATTCCTATCAGGAAATCATGCAGGAAATATCTCCACTTCAGGGCAGGATCTCAACACTTTCAGTTCCCAGAGTTTTCACAAAATGTTTGGCTCTGGCCATTGCCTTTTGCAGACAAAGAAAATTCAGATTTACCCATACTTAGACGACTGCCTTATTCAGGCAGACAGCCAGGAAAACTGCTTAAGCACATGGCCTTTGGAAAGGTCCTCCTAACCTCTCTGGGGTACACAGTCAATGGAAAGAAATGCAAGCAGGTGCCTACCCAAAGGATAATCTTCCTGGGAGCAAGTCGGGACACAGCATCCCAGATGGCATACCTGATAATCTGCTTCTCTCAACTAGCCACCAGGCCCCAGCTAACTGCAAGGAAGATCCTGCAAGCTCTGGGGTTGATGGCATCTTGCATACTACTCATTCCATATGCCAGACTGCATATGAGGAAACTTCAGTGGTACCTAAAGAGCCTTTGGTGTCAACACGCTCACGGCCTGGAAACTCTTCTAACTATAATTCCTTGCCTCATAAAAAGATTTTCTTTGGTGGGCAACAGCATGCTCCCTCAACAAGGGACTGCCTTTCTTCCCACCCCCCGCTGCCCAGACCCTCACCACAGATGCATCAGACTATGCCTGGGGTGCACACCTGATCAGCAGATGTATACAGGGCCAATGGAGCCCACAGCTAATCCCTCTGCACATCACTCAAAAAGAGATGATGGATGTGCAGCACACCTTGATAGCTTTCAAGCCCCTTCTCTCTCCAGGGGCTCTTCTGATCAAACAGACAACACCACTTTGATGTGGTACATCAACAAGCAGGGAGGGACTCAATCCTACCCTCTGTGCAAGCTGGCCATGACCGTTTGGCACACAGCCTCTGCCATGCAACTACACCTGTTAGCACAATTCCTACCAGGCTCTCTCAACTCTCTGGCAGACCAGTTAAGCAGAAATCTTCTGGACCCACATGAGTGCCAACTCAATAAAAATACCTTCACCCTAACAACTCAGAAATGGGGAACCCAAAGGTCTACTTCTTTGCCTCCCACACCAACCATCAGCTCAGTAAATTCTGCACCAGGGAGCATCACTACATGGCTTGGAAAGTGGATGCCCTGTCCTTCCCCCTGGGTCAGTCTTTCAGTCTATTCTTTTCCTCCCCTAACTCTCATCCCCAGGGTACTGCTCAAAATAAGGGAAGAAAAACCAAGGACCATTCCAGACTGCCCCCAGCTACACTGGTACCCCTTGCTATGCATCCTGTCCCCACTGCCTCCATGGCATCTTCCTCAGAAGCCAAACCTCCTGACCCAGAAGGAAGGGGGAATTCATGCATCCCCAATTGCAGACACTCAGTTTGGCAGCTTCGCTTATTCCCTAACCCCGAACCAGTCTGCCATCCTCAGTAAACAGGTTCTGGATGTTATCCATGAGGCCAGATGCCATAGCACCAGAAAGTCTTATGCTGATAAATGGAAAAGGTTCTGCACTTGGATCCAGGCTAAGGGAGCCAGTACGGCACAGCCCTCCCTCCTCTCACCCTGGAATACTTAGCTGACCTACTGCACAGTGGCCTTTCTTTCTCCTCTATAAAAATTCATGCCTCTGCTATTTCTACTCATTTTCACACTGAGCAGCCCATTTTCTCACACCCTTTGATCAAACAGTTCCTAAGAGGGGCTAGCAACTTGAGACCACCCAGAAGGGCACCAACACCAGCTTGGGACTTTAACTTTGTATTGGAAAAGCTCACCCTGTCAAGCCAGCTTCTTCTGCAGAGCTAACATTTCTCTCCTGGACGACAACATTCCTTCTGGCCATCACTTCAGCCAGAAGAGTCTCTGAGCTGCAAGCACTCATGGCTGTGGAACCCTTCATCATCTTCCATGCAGACAGGGTATCCCTCAAAACTAACCCATCCTTCATGCCCAAGGTGGTGTCCAGTGTGGCTCTCAACTAATCATTTTATTTGCCCACCTTTTTTTACTAATCCCCAGAACAAGGGGGAAAGGATTCTTCACACTCTGGATGTGCACAGACAGCTCAGATTCTATCTAGACAGGACTAAATCCTTCAGAAAGTCTGATCAATTGCTGGTTAGCTTTGCTATAGGGGCAGAAGGCAAAGCCATCTCTAAACAAACCATTTCCAAATGGATAGCACACTGCATCCATTTCTGCTACAAACAACATGGAAAGCCTTCCCCTCAAGGGGGTCAGGACACACTCCACCAGAGCAGGCTCCACCTCTGCAGCTTTCCTCAGAGGAGTCCCCACCAGGGACTGGAGACTGCCACATGGACATCTGTTCACACTTTTACCAAGCATTACCACCTGCCTCTCTTCTCCAAATCCATGGCAGGGTTTACCTCTGCAGTCTTTCAGGGCATCCTGGCCAGCCCCTAGTTTCCTTGACTGCCTCCACGCTTTTCCTCAGCTTTGGGAAGCAACTCAAATGTGATGACTGCAACAGTGAAACTCTAAGAACATATACAGTTGTGTACACATCATAAATGTAGATGTTCGAGTGTATTCACTGTTGCAGTCCTGGTTCCCCCCCTCCATCCCTCTTTCTTCTCTTTCTCCTTTTATTACCCTTCTTCCTTGTTGTTCTCCTTTCCTTACAAGGGACTTATTGGTATTTATTTTACACTGGTGAGGTTCTTCCACCAGAGCCTGGCCTCCTACTTGGGGGCTCCTGACAGGTTAGGACAAGAAAACTGATGTAACGGCATTGGCTGCCTTACTTTATACTACTGATGACCTGATGACAGTCCTCAAGTGACAGCAACTGACGCAGAAATACTACATCTCTGTTATTTGGGCCGGCTGAGGGCTATCCTGGCAGAGATAACCCAAATGTGATGACTGCAACAGTGAATACACTTGAACATCTACATTTAAGTGTGCACAACTGTACTTTTCTAGGATGTGACTCTGTACCAGAGAGTGATGCATAGGCATAACTCATTCCCATAACCACATGGCTTCCTGGGATGCATAACGTAACTCATTCTCATAACCACATGGCTTCCCAGGATGCATAGGGATAACTCATTGAAATAACCACATAGCTTCCTGGGATGCATAGGCATAAGTCATTCCCGTAACCACATGGCTTCCCAGGATGCATAGGCATAACTCATTCCCATAACCACATGGCTTCCCGGGATACATAAGCATAGCCCATTCCCATAATCACATGGCTTCCTGGGATGCATAGCCCATTCTCATAACCACATGGCTTCCTGGGATGCATAGGCATAGCTCATTCCCATAACCACATGGCTTCTTGTGATGCATAGGCATAGCCCAGTTCCATAACCACATGGCTTCTTGTGATGCATAGGCATAACTCATTCCCGTAACCACATGGCTTCCCGGGATGCATAGGCATAACTCATGCCCATAACCACATGGCTTTCCGGGATGCATAGGCATAGCCCATTCCCATAACCACATGGCTTACTGGGATGCATAGGCATAGCTCATTTCCATAACCACATGGCTTCCTGGGATGCTTAGGCATAACTCATTCCCATAACCACATGGCTTCCTGGGATGCATAGGCATAGCCCATTCCCATAACTAACCACATGGCTTCTCGGGATGCATAGGCATAGCCCATTCCCATAATGACATGGCTTCCAGGCAGATGGGGTAGGAGTGTGTCATTATGGGAATGGGCTATGCCCATAATGACATGGCTTCCGGGCAGATGAGGTAGGAGTGTGTTTATCCCTGATTGTTGTCAGTGTAGACGTAACAGCTCTCAGGGTAGGGAAATTTGGAATGCTTACAAAGTGAGGAGGAATAGCCTTATTCTAGAACACTGATGTGCAAACTCTCCTGTATCTGTTACCATTCACCTTGGACTATCTGTTTTCGAAAATTGACTGGGAACTATGAAAGGTCTGACCAGAGTAAAAACTGGCTTATGCAACCACCAGCACAAATGTTTCCTACATGTTTTGAAAATCTTGACTGAAACAGACATGACATTTGAAAATTGATTGCACTGTTACTTCAAAGATCATGTAGCACCTGACATTAGAAACCATGTAGTTGGTGACTGCCATGAGTCTCAAGGCCCTGAAGCAGACAGAAACCAGAATTGTGAATGCTTGGAGGATTTGAAATGCAACATTCCTGATGGATGGGCAGGATTCTGTTGGAGGACAGAAACACATTGCAAGATAGTGTCCAGAGTGCATCCAGTGACTGTGAACATCAGAGTGAGCATCTTCTGTGACTTTGCCGTGTTCGTTGTGATTTCTAGAGAATGGAACAGATTCAGAAGACTCCTTGCTCACAATTAGACCAAATATTGTTAAAGTGTCTGGGAGCCAATTGTCCAGGAATGAAAATACCTTGGAATTCTGTAGGCTCTCATTTACTGCCATGTTGTTTAAGATTTTTGTGGTTTATCCCCTTCATATGTTTTTCTTGTTGCTGTTCAGATGTTTGTTGTTTGTAAAACAGATGAATAGCTTGCCCCATTGGGTATATGTGTAAGTTAATGGCAAAACCTTCTTTACTAAGTTTATCAGCAGTAGTCTCAAGCAGCCTGTATCTAACATTAGCCTAATGTAGGTTTTCTGTCAATTAAAACCCTTAATTTATTTTATTGTAATGCTTACTATTGTTTGATTATTTTTAACAGTCAACTGTTGTGTTAAGCAAGGTAATAGCAAGCAGTGAACAGCACCTATTGTCCCCATTCTGGGTTTAGATGTTGCGCCTAATTTGGGTCTAATCCTAAACCCCCCACTCAGATGTTCTTCGTGTTTCACTGTTGCAGTCATTACATTTGGGGTAATCTGCTGGAAGGTTGCCCTCAGTCGGCCTGATTAACAAAGTCTTGTGTCCTGCATCAGTTGCTGTCCCTTCTTCCATGACGTCAGGTCATCAGGGGTATAAAACATGCAGCCAACACCATTACATCAGTCTTTCTTTCCGTGCGGTGCCTAAAGCAGAAGAAGTTCCCAAGTGCCAGTCGGCCAACTCCTGAAATTTTCGTTTTTGAGTTTCAGAACCGAAGTCTTCAACTAAAAAGCTAAGTACCCCGTTGGGGAAACTTTTTCTTGCTCCTTACCGATGTCAGTAAAAGTTAATAATTGCATTACTTGTGGGAAGCAAATAGCTCATAAGGATTTTCATTTGTACTGTATTCCTTGCCTAGGCCCTGACCACAACGTATTTTGCTGGCAGTTTTGTGCTAAATTTAATCAATGCACTATCAAACGTCGGTACATTTTTGCTTCTAAATATTTTGGCTCACGTTTTAATTATTCAGAAATATCAGTTAGCAATCCGACTACTGGAATACCTAAAAAATGCAAAGAAAAAGACAGAGACAGGCCATTGAGGTCCAAAACTGCCGATGACACTTCTCCTCAGCCAGTCGCCAGTTCGCCGGTACCAGTGAGGTGCTTTCGCAGCCCCTGATACCCACTACTTCTGATTCGCAGGCCTCTACTGAGACCCATTCGGAGTCCAGTATGCCGCGAGATGCTTCAATTATGGAACCTGCGGATGTCTCTACCTTGGATGGGTCCGGAGCCGCTGTGCAGGCACTGGCTTCTGAGGGTGTTTTCAGGCCTACAGATTTGTATATTAGACCGACGCCATCTTCAAAACTAAGGCCAAAATCTAGGCCTATGCCTAAAAAAACAACGACTGGCCCACATGTGCAGGCCCCTATGCCTAAAAAATAAATGATCAAAATGGCTGAAGATTTAATTACTCTGAACTAGAGTAGTCCAGATTTCAGTTTTTGCTGAATTCTGGGCTGTGGTATAGGTTCCTGTGTTGCCCATATTCTTACTTGGATAGGAGGAAGCTTCTCTGTTTACCAGTGAGAGTGGGGAGCTTTGAGCAGCCTATCTGTCCCTGGAGGAGTGGTCACAGTCCAGCAACTAGTAGCTTATTGGCCATTTTGGGCTAATTCCTATCTCTTTCAAGCTCCCTGCCTTAAAACCCGCATTTGCATGGTTTTGTGTGATTTTGCACATGGCACAATGTCGTGCAGCGCCATTTAAGGTGTTTTAAAGTATTCCCGGCTCCACAAAGTCTGCTCTTCAATTTTTCCCTTGGAACTAGTCTAACTCTTAAAGTAAGCACTCTACCTCCCTTCTACAGCCCAGCACTTGCTCCAATACCTCAGTAAGCACTAACAAACTATAGCACTACACCCCCTTTTACTACCCAGAAGTGCAAGGCTCCCTATTCGTCCATTCCAGACAATCAATAAATCAGTTTTTTAACTATCCAGGCATGTCCAAAGTGCAGTTTCAGGTATACTCTCCAGTCCAGCTGGTGAATCTGGGAATCTTGAGGCAATGTTACAATTGCCTTATGTATACAGACAACCCTCTCCTCCTTCCAACAAACTCAAATGTATGTGAGAGATGCAACTATACAGCCAAACTGGAGGTCAAGCTCTCTCAAACCAAGACTGGCACAGTCAGTCAGGAGGAGAAGGAAACCACTCACACCACACAACCATTCTCACATAGACCAATCGCATCAGCAAACATGACACTTAAACTTACAAAAACATACTCGGAAGCTCTAAATAAAAATCTGCCAAAGCAGCAGAGACCTCCAAAGCAGACATCCAAGCAACCACTACCCCACAACAACTTTCACGTATCACATACTTCACAAAGTCAATGTGCCACACAGAAGCAGCCCTTAAGGCTAAATAATGCACTTAATACACTAGTAATAGGAGACACTATTGTCAGGAACACTGACATCCCGCTCACCAGAACACAAGCACTCAGGTCACTCCACAGCAGGTACAAATATGACTCTGTCATTGTCCATGTTGGCGTGAATGACCTGAGACGTACCTCCCTGAACTACATGAAAACAGACATAGAGGAGCTCTCTGATCATGTAGCTCAGGTCGGTATGACCCTGACCCTGAGTAGCATCTTGCCCTCACCAAGAATTATGCCACAGTATAAAGACAAAATTATCAATTTTAACAATTGGCTAAGCTATTGGTGTCATTCAAAGGGGATCCAGTGTCTGTCAGCCTGGGATGACATGCTCAACAAGCCACGTTGCTTCACCAGGGATGGCTTGAACCTGTCACCTTTAGGTTTTTGAATACTGGCTAAGGTTCTTGCCACCCCCATAGTACCTTTTTTAGGCAAGGCTCAAAAGACAAAACCACCTCCATAGACAATACCAGAAACAAAAAACTAAGGGTAATGCTACTCAACGCCAGAAGTCTAAACCTCAAGATGCACGCACTCAAGGCACTCCTCAGTATGGAGAAAATCGATATCTGTGCAGTAACAGAAACCTGGTTTAAGGCTCCAGAGAGAACCCCAGCACTACCAGGATTCAACTCATACCATACCTTTCGGCCCCAGAACTCAGACCGAAATACTAAAGGTGGGGGAGTATCCATCTTCATCAAGGATACCCACATCTCCAGGTTAGTGGCACTGCACGAGGCATTAGAGACCCTCCAGGTGCAACTAACAGTGGGCAAAACTGCTTTTCAGCTTGTAGGACCCCCAATCGGCATTCCTGAGAACATTGGAGAATATGAAGGTCTCGCCAAACACCATGATTTTGGGGGATTTCAACTACCTAAACGTTGACTGGGAAAACTACTCAAGTCCCAACTCCTTTGCCCAACGGTTCCTGGAGTTTATAAACTCAAATGCCATGGAACAACTGGTCACCACTCCCACAAGAGGGGACAACATATTGGACCTGGTCATCACCAACATGGGGGATCATTGTTCCACACCAGAGGTAAACCCATCGTTGGTAAGATCAGATCACAAACTAATCACAATGGACATCCACATCCCAACCCCACCCCCGGCCAAGGAAACCACTGTGAAAAATCTCTCAAAAGCAAACTTCACACTTCTCAAGACCAAGGTAGAAAGTTTCAAAGCCCCCGGGCAAATGGAAAATGCTATCCAAACCGCAGAATCCTTTATAAATGCACTCTATGAGCACCTTCAGGAATGCATGGATCATGCCATCCCAAGTAAAACCAAGACTCACTCCTCCAAACACAGGAGACCACTCTGGTGGACCCTGGCCATAAATAAGCTATACAACAGAAGGAGGAAACTATTACATGATGGGGCAAAATCCCAAAAAGAGAAGGCATCCGTGATCAGTATTAGCAAGAAACTTCACTCAATCATAAAATCATCAAAGGCTAACTTCGAAAGAAAAATCGCCAAAGACTTTTAAAGATAGTCACAAGGCGTTCTTTAGCTATGTCAAGAATCTGAACCCACTGACATTGCCAACATCCTGGTGGACAGGTTCAGTACAAACTTTACCCCCCTTCCCCCCCAAAAGGGCCTGTGTCTATCCCAGAAAAATGCAGTCCCCCAGTCATCACAGACAAACAGGTGAAAGCAGCCCTTTTCAAAGTAAAAAACACAGCATCAATGGGACCGGATGGTATCCCGGGCTTTGTCTTACACGAGCTCCAAAAAGAACTAAACCCTCATGTAAACTCACTGTTGCAACTCAGCCTTACCACAGGTTATGTACTCAAAGAATGGCGTACAGCAACAGTAATCCCGCTCCACAAAGATGGCGCCACAATGGATCCCGGGAACTATTGCCCCATAAGCCTGACTAGCCTGGTCTGCAAGGCTATGGAGCGCATCATCATGGATCTCATAAACAAAGACATTGGGAACTTCCAGACACTAGACCCTACCCAATTCGGCTTGGTTAAAGGCAGATCTTGTCTCCTAAACCTAGTTGACTTCTTTGAAATAGCTACCAAAGCCATAGATGAGGGAAAGGTAGTCCACACAGCCTACCTGGACCTTGCAAAGGCCTTCGACACAATACCCCACTCTGGCATCATAAATAAGCTTACCAGCTTAAATATCAACCTATATGTCACAGGATGGGTTGCAAACTGGCTCAGGGATAGAACTCACATGGTCAGAGTTGCGGGTGCCATGTCCGACTCTAAACTGGTTACAAGTGGCATCCCACAGGGCTCAGTCCTGGGACCCCTCTTGTTTGGTATATACTTCTCTGAGATACAGGCAAGCATGGGAGGACTTTGGCTGACCAAGTTTGCAGTTGATTGCAAGCTGAGAGCCATAATCGACTCTCTGGCTGACACAAGCATCCTCCAGAAGGGTCTTACAGAGACAGATACCTTGTGTCAAAACCATGGTCTTAAGCTAAATGTCAAAAAGTGCATAGTCATCCCTTTTGGGAAAAACAAAGTGCCCACAAACTACCACATAGGAGGTAATCCACTAAGTACGGAAGAAGTAATTAGGGATCTGGGGACCCAAGTAGATAGTAATCTCTCCTTTGACAATCACATTGCCAAAGTGGTTAGAAAAACTTTCTATATAGCTCACCTAATCACAAAAGGGTTCACATCTAGATCAAGAGAGGTCATTGTGCCCCTCTACTCATCACTCATCAGACCCTTAATTGAGTACAATGCCCCATTTGGGATGTATCTTACCTGACACCTACAACAGATGGAGAGACCTCAAAAGTACCTCACCAAGAGGATTGTGGGCCTCAAACAGATGCCCTATGCTACTCAACTAAAGAAACTCCAGCTCTACTCAGCTGCTTACCGCCTACTCGGAGGCAATCTCTGCCCGACATACAAGGCCATGTCTAACCCGGAACTGATGGACATGCTCCACCTCAAGAAAGCCAAATCCATTAGAGCTACATGCTCCATGGATTTAAACCTCAGCACAACAATAAAAAAGGACATGCTGGACGGATAGATTCATATCCCAGAGGCTTCCCTCGCTCTGGAATAGAATCCCAGTTCATGTTAGGCAGAGCCCCTCGCTGACCCTCTTCAAGAGAAATCTTGATGAGTGGATGGGAAATCGTTAATTTACTCCTGGGATCACTTCTATGGCCCTGCTGGACAGAGGCTCTGGAATCTAGTCTAAAAGGGTGGCGAAAGCCAACACATTCTGGCTAGGCTTATAAATCCCCTAGGGCAGATAGCCTAGTACCTACCTATGATCAGAGGTAGCCAGCCCCGCCCTTCTAAGAGGCCTAGGCAAGACATTGATTATGAATCTTCTGAACAGGATTCTATTTCTTCTGACTCTTCTAATGAACAGGAATTATCTATACCTACTTATGAGGATTCTGATGCAGAAGATTCCATTCCTTCTGCTTCTCCCCTGAGGATTTTTCTTTTGGGGAAACTTTACATACCTTAAGGGAACATTTCCACTGGGGAAGTCAGGATTTCTCTGAATCTAAAAAGAGACTTGGGGATTTTCTTCTTCTTCCTCAGCATAAGCCTTTGGCTATACCTCCTGTTCTAGACATTGTTAATGATGTTTTTTTCAGAATATAGTATGGCTCATGATTCTCTTCCTTGTAAGCCAGACAGATACTACAGGGTTCCTGACCCCCACAAATTCCTTTTCAAAACTCCTATTGCAGATCCTGAAACCATTTCTCAGGGTCCCAAGGGCATTAAGGCTTCTACTGCTAAAAATCCTACCCCTTCCGATAGAGATTCCAGGGCGCTGGATAGATGGGGTAAGAAGGTTTACACTTCTGCAACCTTGGCAATCAGGGCTTTAAACTGTCAATTTCATATGCTAAAATATCAACAGCATATAATGGGACTGCTTAAACAGAAAATTATGTTAATTTCTGACTGTGTGGAAAACAAAGATTTGCAGGATTTATTGCATTCAGCTGAACAACTGCGGTGGTGGTGCTGCAGTAGTGCTGTTGCCTCACAGTAAGACGTTGTCCCGTTCGATTCTCAGCTAGAGCGTCTTCTGTCTGGAGACGTGCGTGAATGGGCGTACCTTCGTTGAAGGTTGTGCGTCAGGGCTGGCAACTCGGCACGTAAAAATCTACTGCCAATCATTAGCGGACCAGAGTTCCGCTGTGGCAACCCCTAACCGTGAAAAGCCGAAAGACACAACAACATTGCATTCAGCTGAACAGGTTGGAAAATATACTTTGCAATGTAGTTTTGATTCTTTGGAGGCCTCTTGCAAGGCTGCTGTAACTGGGTCTGTGCTAAGAAGGCATGCTTGGCTCAAAGAGTAAAATCTGCCTGATCATGTTAAAGCAAAATTGTTGGATGCTCCTTTACAACAGGACCGTCTCTTTGGTAATAAGGCTGAAGACGTTTTAAAAAAATATGGAAGATAAAGCTAAATCTATGCAAACTGTGAATGATTTCTTACAAGTGCAACCTCCCAGATTTAGTAGGCAGTGGCCTGCTAAGAACTGGTCCTTTCCAGTTCCTTCGAGAGCCACTAAAGTCAAACCCAGACATTCCAAAGGCTCCAGGTTTCAGTACCAAGGGACTTTCAGAACAAAGCAATGGGGTGCCTCCTCTTCCAAATCTGGAAACAACAAGACACCTCCCTATGGTAAGCAATCTCAATGACTTCCCTTTACTCTTACCAAGCACTTACCTTTTAGCTGCCCCTTTGGGGGGAAAACTGGCTCTACATGCAAAAAACTGGCAACTTATAACCCAGGGCAAATGGGTTTTAAATATAGTATCCCAGGGATACAGATTTCACTTCCACACGTTGCCAATTCCAAGCAGATGGCCAGACCTGCCCCCAAATCAGTGGGCAGAGGCCCAGAAACAAGTACTTTCCCTCATAAGCATATGGGCTATTCAACCAGTACCAGAAGAGGAAAAGGGACAAGGTTTCTATTCAAGACTTTTCCTGGTACCCAGAAAAGACAAATCATGGTGTCTAATTCTGGACTTATCTACTGTAAACACCTTTCTGGACATCCCAAAATTCAAGATGCTGACACTTCACCAGTTACTTCCTATGCTAGGCAAAGATACCTGGTTGGCAACTCTAGATTTAAAGGAGGTTTACCTGCATATCCCAATCAGGGAATCTTGCAGAAGATACCTCCGCTTCAAAGCGGGCTACTTGCATTACCAATTCTCTGCACTGCCCTTTGGCTTATCTACTGAGCCCAGGGTCTTTACAAAGTGCCTGGCACCAGTAATTGCATTTTGCAGGCAAACAAATATTCAAATATATCCATACCTGGACGATTGTCTAATTTAGGCAGAAAACAAGGACATTCTTCTAAAACATCTGGCGTTTGCAAAAAGGGTTCTAACTTGTCTAGGGTATACTATAAACGAAAAGAAATCTCAACTGGTACCCTCTCAAAAAATTATATTCCTGGGTGCAAACTTGAATACAACTGCCCAGATGGCTTTCCTTATGCCAGAGAAGCAAATTCATTTGGTGACTTACTTCAAACAGATGACCACAAAAACCCTGCTTTCCGCAAGGCAAATACTGCAAACCTTGGGGTTCATGGCCTCCTGCATTCTTCTAATTCCATATGCAAGACTGCATATGAGGAAACTTCAGTGGTACTTAAAAAGTCTATGGAGTCAGCATTGTCACAGCCTGGAAACAATGATTCCTATCATACCTTGCCTGCAACTAGAGTTCCTATGGTGGGCAGAGGCCTGCCACCAAAACAAGGGGCTGCCATTTACACCACCTCCTGCCGCCCAAACCATGACTACAGATGCATCAGACTATGCTTGGGGGCACATTTGGCAGGGAAGTGCATTCAGGGCAAATGGAGCTCAAATCAAATGCACCTTCATATCAATCAAAAATAAATGCTAGCTGTACAGAATGCACTGACAGCCTTCAAGGACTACCTTCATCCAGGACGGTGATGTGGTACATAAACAAGCAGGGGGATACACACTTCTATCCCCTTTGCAGACTAGCCATGGCATTGTGGAACATGGCCTTGACCTATCAAGTACAACTACAAGCTCAGTTCCTGCCAGGAAAGCTGAATACTCTGACAGATGAACTAAGCAGAAATCTCATGGACCCACATGAATGGAAACTGAAACCATGGATTTTCAACATGTTGACACACAAATGGGGGAGCCCAGACATAGATCTTTTTGCCTCACCCCAGAGCTATCAGTTGGACAAGTTTTGCACAAGAATTCATCACAAAAAAGCCTGGAAAGTGGATGCTCTATCCTTCAGCTGGAAAAACCTATCAGTCTATGCCTTTCCCCCAATGCCTCAGCTCTCCAAAGTTCTCCTAAAAGTCAAACAGGACAAATCAAAAATGATTTTGATTGCTCCAGACTGGCCTCGCCAACACTGGTACCCACTCCTGCACAATGTGTCACACCTTCCACCATGGCACCTGCCTCAGACACCTTACTTACTGTATCAGCAGAACAACCAAATTCTGCACACTCAGCTCCAAACTTTGAATCTTGCAGCATGGCTAAACACCTAAATTCACCCTTAGCATCCCTCAGCAAACTTGTGATGGATGTCATTTTGGAGGCGAGAAGACCTAGTACTAAAAAATCTTATGCTGACAAATGGAAAAGATTCTGTGCCTGGAATCAATCTCAAGGGATAAGCTCAGCAGTGCCCAACATTCCTCAGATTTTGCAATACTTAACTGAGATGCTTCACAACGGCTTGTCCTTTTCTTCCATAAAAATCCATGCCTCAGCCATTTCAGTTCACTACAACATAGAACCTCCCCTCTTTTCGCATCCCCTGCTAAAGCAGTATCTCAAAGGGGCCAAAAACTTAAGACCACCCAGGAGAGCTCCTACCCCTACCTGGGACCTCAATTTTGTATTGGAAAAGCTCACTCTCCCTCCTTTCAAGCCAGCTGCTACTGCAGACTTAAAATTTCTCTCCTGGAAAACAGCTTTCCTTTTAGCAGTCACTTCAGCTAGAAGGATTTCCGAATTACATGCTCTTATGGCAGTGGAGCCTTTCATCATTTTTCATGTGGACAGGGTATCTCTCAGGACCAATCCATCTTCATGCCTAAGGTGGTATCCAGTGTGGCTCTTAATCAGACTATTCATTTGCCAACTTTCTTTCCCAATCAAAAGAACAAGGGGGAGCGGTTTCTGCATTCATTGGATGTACACAGACAACTTAGATTTTACTTAAACAGCACAAAATCTCAAAGAAAATCTGAACAACTGCTGGTGGCATTTGCTGCAGGGGCAGAGGGAAAGGCTTTTTCAAAGCAAACCATTTCCAAATGGATAAGCCATTGTATTAGTTTCTGCTATATGCACCATGGAAAAACTATCCCCCCAGGGGATCAGATCCCATTCCACCACGGCTGCATCTACTTAAACAGCCTTTCTCAGAGGTGTTCCTACCAGGGACATTCTAGAAGCTGCTACCTGGAGCTCAGTTCATACGTTCACCAAACATTACCATTTACCACTTTTCTCTAAATCCAGAGCTGGCTTTGCCACTGCTGTCCTTCAGGGCCTTATAGCTGGTCCTAATGCTATATAATTCCCTCCACCCAACCATAGCTTTGGGAATCTACCCAAATGTAATGACTGCAACAGTGAAACACGAAGAACATAGTACAGTTGTGTACACTTACCATAAATGTAGATGTTCGAGTGTATTCACTGTTGCAGTCCTGGTTACCCTCCCTCCAGCCCCCTATTTTTCTCTGGTTATACCTCTACTTTCTTTCACTATGTTTTAAAAGCCCTTTTGGTGTATTTGCTTTTGGGATTGGAGATATATTTTTTATGTTTTTAATTTTATTTGCTCCCCATTTGGGGGGCACCTGACATCTGGGGCAAGAAAAACTGATGTAATGGCATCGGCTGCATGTTTTATACCCCTGATGACCTGACATCATGGAAGAAGGGACAGCAACCGACGCAGGACCCAAGACTTTGTTAATCAGGCTAACTGAGGACAACCTGCCAGCAGATTACCCCAAATGTAATGACTGCAACAGTGAATACACTCAAACATCTACATTTATGGTAAGTGTACACAACTGTACTTTCCTAATCCAGGTTCTTGCTCCCATACCCTAAATCTCCACTCCAGTCCTAAGTTCCCAGATTGTTCCCTAACCAAACAAGCATCCTTCCCACTCCCTAACCATTAAACTACATTCCTGCTCCCTAAACCTAAACCCCCTTCATGATTGCTTCCCTAATTTACACTTCCAGCCCTTCCCACTCCCCTCCTCATGGCTGCTGCATGTACCTCACTCAAACTTGACTAATGTGTGTTGCTAAGGTGCAGCAGTTCTTGCCCAACCTCACATTTCAAGCACTTACCATAAATGTAGATGTTTTGCAGTCATTACATTTGGGGTAATCTGCTGGCAGGTTGTCCTCAGTTAGCCTGATTAACAAAGTCTTGGGTCCTGCGTCGGTTGCTGCCCCTTCTTCCATGATGTCAGGTCATCAGGGGTATAAAACATGCAGCAGCCTACATGAGCTACAAGACACTAGAGTCCCTGGCTTCAACATGGTGGTTGTCGAGTGCTTGGGACACAAGCACTTGTAGTGGAAATGCCTTATTCAATGCTGTGGGTGTCATTTGTCTTAATATTCTGTTATAGCTTATTGAGAGATGCATTTAAGGTAGAATTGTTTACCACTGATGTCTCTAATCCCTTTCTTTATAGTATTTTAATAAGTCTATCAAGCCAACAGTTTATTTTGACTTTGTATTCATGCCAAATCCAGAATCCCAGAAATGCTTTATTTACATGGTAATGCTTATGTAAGTAGGAAATGAATACACTGTCATATTACATGATTGGGCCTTAGCTTATGAAACACTTAAATGTTAAGGATCGGGCATGTGTTTTTATTTAAATATACTAACTTCTCACTGGAGTGAGAGAAGCACAGTACTCCAGTATACTTGCAAAAATAGTCTTAAATATGACAGTGGAAATGATTCTTTTGCTGAATATAAACTTACGTGTTCTCACAAACTTTTGAGCTCTGGGTAAAGTTCTGCCTGAAGTCAGGGGCAGCTGTCAAAAATGTAACCCATTTGTACATATAAAGCTATTTTGATCTCTTGGCTAAGTTAGTAAACGTAATAATTTCACATATCTGAGTAAAGCAAAACTCTCCTCTCAGTAAAGCTCTCATCACCTTACTGCTTTTGCATAACACTGGATGACTTACCACCCAGATTTACTAGTGTAGCGTCAAACAGAAAATGCCTTGTTTAATACAAATGTTTCTAAAGCTTTTGACAGTGGGAGCTATAGTATTTTTATCATAGAAATTGTATAGAATTGTAATTGGTAGAAAAAGGGCACGGATTAAAATAGGAGACAAAGGGTCACAATTGCATCCGTTTCTTAAATTCTCCTGTGTGTTGTGCCAAGAAAAGATTGTGTATAATGCATATAGATGGCACTTCTACTCATTTGTGGAATCTGCAAAACAGTGATGCATCATTCTTTAATTCTGAAAATTGTAAACTGTGTATGTATGCATTATAAGGAGTAACATTAAACATTATGATTAACAGTAAACAAAAGTTGTGTTGTTTATTGCCATGCAGTTTATAATCACCTTTGAATAACATTAGCAAATCATATAGACCATAAACTGTGATAATGAGATTTAGAGACAATTCTGACCCTATGTAGGGGCTTTATTAGGCCAAAACTTAATGTGCTATTATGTGGATACTGAACTTAAAAAAGGGCTGCGTTTTGTGAAGTCTGTAAAGTGAAAAGACACCAGAATAGTGACGGTTAAGAGGAACTGTTTTTCCTCCTCTCTAACCACTGTAATATCTAGTAACTATTTAAAATGCCAAGTCCCAAAATATGGAGACTGAATGGCTGAAAGAAGATATAGTGATCTTGGAGTTGGTTTGTATAAGTTTGGGGGTGCGGGGGACTTGCGCATGGGGGGTAAAGGGGAGCTTGCCTCCTGCAAAAAATAGGTTTTAAAGGGGAGAGTGATTTTCAAGATTCACTCTTCTCCTGTGTTTTTGGTCTTTTGTATTTTCAGCTCTTCGGCACTCAGCATTTTGAGTGCAGCCATTTCGAAACGGAGCCGTAATATCCTGATAGTTTAGTAATTGAGAAGAACAATGCACTCATCAATCTGTATCCTACTAGAAATGCTCAGCATGAAATTATATATAACCAAGACATTTTTGACATTTAGCACCTTACTACTGCACTTACCCATAATTCATTCTGCATTATTTCTATTAAAAAAGGATTCCAAGAATAGTCCAGAGTATCTCTGCTTATGTGATGTTTATTTCTGCAATGTCTTAATTTTTTTCTCATGGAATTCTTAGTTACACTGTTTGAATAATGCTGATCTATAATTCTGACTGTATGCCATAAGCTGTATATTTATTTTCAATTGCTAACAAGCACATGCACTTGAAATCCATTTCTGTATGGATTTAATAAGCCAAATTTCAGGTGAAGTGCATCATGTCCTTTAATGGCAATTATTATTAACCAGCTAAGACATGTCAAATTTTGTTTCAGCAATAAACATATCTAGTGATACTTTGAATTTTTTTAGTTTCACTGGTTTCCCTCTGAAGATGACTTGTCTCTTAAGTTCAGGTTCACAGTTGTGCAATAAATTCACGAAATATTACACCATGATTCTAATACGAGGACCATTCTTCCAAAATGAGCTCCTGCATCTTATTGCCCTACCCCTAACCCTTGGTGAAAAAGAATGGATGACTGAAATATTACAGCTGAAGGTGAACACTGATAGCAAGTTCAGCTTAATGAAAAGAAATGCAGCCATCTTAACAGTTTGCAGTGATTTTTCTTCTCTTTTCTGTTTCAGTCGACAGTGCCAGGTGGCATACCAGCCAGCACCGCTGCAACAGCACAGCCCTATGTCATCACAAGCGTCTTCAGTAAGTACCTCCATCCATTCAGTAGCTGGGCCTCCACCACTACAAGCACAAGGCACACACCAGTCATTGCAGGCAGCAGCAGCAGCAAACCCTCAGCTTTCTGCAGACACAGTCACCATTGTGGAAAGAGCACAACAGATGTTTGAGACATTATCTGAGGAAAACCGAACGCTTCGAAAAGAGCTGGAAGGTTATAGTGAAAAAGCTGCCAAGCTTGAAAAGGTACATCCTTTCGTTTTTAAGTTGGTGGCCAGTGTTATGCTCTAGAAATGTTAGCTTGCATGAAACAGTTACATTATATGTTCAATTAGGAGGAAATGTCCTGAGTAGTGGATGTAACCCTTCAGGGGCCTAATCTTTTGCTTGAAAGAGCAACTGGTATGTAGTCTTTTATATACGTCACAGGGGAATGCATACAAAGTGGCTGACAGTCTATACACAAGAATGGCAATCCTCAGTTTGATTATAGAGGAAGGAAAGACTGCAGTAATGCAGCTACTTTCATTACAAAAGAACACACATCATTGAGATCTCCTGCATATATAATATGACACTTGTCCATACTAAGTCAGATATCACACTGAGTAATACGTTTTCAATGGAAAGCTGAACTAGGACAAAAGAGAGAGAGAGGAAATAGAAGCAACATAAGCAGTCTACTCCAAGAGTCTTTCAGAAAGTTTCCCTAGTGTACTACAGTACACTCCACTTTCCTACTCCACTGCCTGTTCTCTTTTTCTAAGGATTCATAACATTTTTCCCAAGTTACATTTAGTTAAGGCATGCCCATTGTAGTGGTACATTTAAAACAGAGCCATTTGCACTACAGGTCATGTGTATATACAGTTAGCGGTTTCTCCTCCTAAGTGCTGTTTCACTAATAAAGATGTGTCTTCTTACATTCTCTTGATTTGAAAATGGATTTCAGATTTGTAGTTACTTCAGTCATAGTAGCTGTGCATATACATGTGCTGAAATTTGTAAAACTTATACAAATGAAGTCAGTAACACCATCACTTATGTCAGTGTCAAGTTATGTGAGAGGGTTCCTTTCCTCTCCATACTAACACGTGTATTGTTGAAGTACTATCATAGAAATGTACCATACTTTAGTTTGTAATATTGCATGTGTTACTGTAGCTTTCTAACTGAAATACAGGCAATCATTCTGTCTCTCTGTGCAGTCAAGCTACCGCGCATACAACTAGGTGTAGAGCTACACCTACAAGTGAAGTCAGACAGGTAAGTCTCAATCAGATAGTTTTGAACTGAATAAGTTAATAGGAAGACAAAGTCCAGAGAATTTCTACTTAGTCTGTACAACATGCTGTTAGCTCTGTTACAGATTTCTGATAGTATGAAAATCTGAATTCTTCAGTACAGTAAATTTAAGCTGTCAGCATTAGCAAATGAAAGTGTGTCCCCCTGACAGCTATAACGGAGAATATGGTCATGTTAAAAGTAGTGGTGCTCCAAGTCATGCATTAAAATTGGCTGGTGCAAATTATGGCATAAAACAGAAGCAACCACATCCACACAAAGAATATATCCAAAAACTAAGCTTTATTTACTCCACTAGTAGTTAATCAAGCTTTTTTTTTTTTGGGGGGGGTATATATTCCTTGTGTATATGTGGTTCCTGTAACATATATAGCAGCTGCATTGCTTCTATTTTTTATTATTTGTTTCTGTAGGTTTGGCCCATTTTTGGTTCTTTGGCAAATTATGGTTGTCTGTATTGAATTTATTACATAGCTTCTGAAGTACATATCAGGACTGTGTGCATCACTTGGGGGTCATTTCCATGAAAATGGTCTGCATTTGTTTACCCTTCATCCTTATCCACCCAGTTGAGATATTCAGGTTCAGTTTACTAACTGCAGAAAATCTGAATGTTTTGAGTGAATTGACAGAAAAGAACACTGTTATGTTTGTGGGCATTTGTGCCATTCATCCTTTCAAAAGGCAAGCATCCTCAGCTGTAGAACTAGATAAACACAGTCAGCAGCAGTCCGCACAGGTAAACAACGTTTTTTTTTTTCTTTTTTCTTTTTATGTGTCTGGCCTGCTCAACCAGGCATGCTAGGCCCTTACATTTCCTATGGCTGCCAGTCAGTGTGTTTCATTTCCAAGGGGTGGAGTGTAGTGGCAGGCCTGAACCACTGAATCTCTGGTATGTTAAGCAATGGTGGCATGTGAAAAAGAAAACAGTGTATACTGATTTCATTGACAGATAGATAGATATACATTGGTTTCACTGACAGAGAGATAAGGTGAACAAATTCAAAATGTTGCTCAAACAACAACTAAATTAAATGTTGCTCTGCTCTTCCTGATATGCAGATTAGCCTTCCCCATTACCATTTGCTGTAATTGTAGTTGTCCACTCCCACCTTATATCTCTCCTCATACCTTGTAATATCTCCAAAATAATTCACTCCTTTACATTTTGAAGTACATTTCTTTGTCTCTAATAATTCTTTCCACATGCTCAGTTCACTAAACGCACCCCTAAACTTGTAATACCTCCCACTCCTATGCTGTCAATCTTTATTTCAGCTGTAAAACTACCATGTCATATCCTATCCACCTTCCATGTCTTCTCCCCTTCTTTAAACTCTCAATGCTATAGAACCTCTAAGTCAAGAGTCTCAAACTCAAATAACCATAAGGGCTGTATGAGGATTAGCATACTTAGCCAAGGGTCACAGTCTCCCAAATGAGAGGAAGGTTAGTGTAGTTGGGATGACTAATCAGCATAAGTCAATACTTTAACCTTCTACTGTAACTTTCATAATTCTAATGTATTACTCCTTTTGCTGCTTTTCTGCAAAATATTGCTTTGGTTAGTGTTCTGTGCACATCATGTCAATGATTTCTCTTATTGTAAAAACTGTTCTATGCATATCATGTAAATGTTTATTTCCTTTTTATTGTAAAATGTTTTTCATGTTTGTATATCATTTGAAATATGTTTTGAGGTTTTAGTTTATCCTATGATTTATGTACTTCATGTGAAATGTTTCCAGAAGTTTTCTCACTGGGCGTGTGCTGAAAATGGGATCCACCCAGTTAGACATTCCCAGGCAACAAAAATAAATAAATAATAAATATATGCATACATACATCTATACTGATGTGCATGTGGACAACAGCTTTTCCTGTGGTGGGCAGTTGTCCAACAAGAAGTACTTGATACTATTTGTCCATATGATTCTATGAGTTTTCTAAGTAAACTTTTTCTGTTACTTGGAATTAATAAAGATTAGCAAAGGGAGTGACGGGCAAAACCTTATTTACAGTTACTTTGTCAAATTCTAAAACGGCAGGGAATTTAACTTTGCAGACCTGTTGTAGGTCAGTTGTCTGACAGAGAAGAAGGTTGAATCTCGCTGTCCTCATATGGCCACTTTGACTGCATATCATTACAAATCCATAGAAGTCTATAGCACACTGGTCAGCATGTAATGATGCCATTCCATGACTCTCTACGGAGCATGACATTTACTCAGTCACTGATGTATCATGTGCCATATTGTTAGCAGTTTAACATTAAGTTTCTGTGATGTCTGTTGCTGTTATCATTCCTGTAGTGTCAGCATTAACTGTAGATGGAGTTCAGCATTTACTGACACTTCCCTGCTGCTCCACGGTCATGTTGCCAGTATGTTAGTATATTTAAGTGAGATCAGGTGGGGGGCATTGCAGGAGGCTTATCCCAATTCAGAAAAGTATGCTATCAGATGTTTATCTTTTAGATGTTTAGGCATGTTTATATGAGTTGTGTGGTTATGCTACTTGTGATGTTGTCACTTTTGTGTACCAGAATCGCAAAAGCCCATTCTATCAAATGGATTCAAATGTACAAATGAATTTCTTGTTCAACATGTAAGGAGCAAATCCACTTACTAATTTAACCAACAGTAAACCATGACTCACTTTTTCTCACACCGCAAAGGTTACTGGTTCTTACCTGACTTTTGATCCTGTTCATACAACCTCCCAGCACAAGGGACTCGCTCCATCTTCTACATTTTACATGTTATGTTATGAATTTACACCTGTCAGACAAAGCAGTTATGGTGTTATCATGTCTAGTTCTACAAGAAGTCAGCCAAGACCAACAGACACACACTCCGTCACAGGAAAAAAATAACAGAAAACATCAACTTTTCCATCCTCTGAGCTTCTAACTTTGTCCAAGTCGGGGTTGCCAGACATCTACACAGTAATTCAGATGTCTCACCATCTGTCTATATAGAGAAAGAATGCTTAATAAAAGAAACCTAGAGCTGTAAAAGTACATAGGTCTGTAAGTTGTAAACAATGTGACTATCAATTCAGAACATAAGAGGTGCCAAAATGATGACTGCATTACCTAACCCATACTAGCAATGCATCTGAACACATTCTGTAGCATGCACTGCTTCGCTAAGATACATATTAAGTATACGCTGAATCTTTTTCCTTATTTCGGTTTACATGCAATTCCATCGTCACCATTTTAGTGTGGAAGGTCAGGGCTGTGTGCATTGTTCTTTGTAGATTTAGAGATAGTCTCTTTTTCCTTTTTGTAGAATGTTCCCTGCCGCTCTTCATAGTGGGACACTGTCTCTGATTTCATGCATAGATATAATGTCTTCATCCAGTACCTCATTCACCTGTACTCAGTCTGTACTAAACTCACATCTGCATTGTCTCTACATCTTATGACATTTATCCATGTGGATAGCATGTCTTAATCCTCTGTTGCTAAGTTACTTTCTTTCTCAGACTATCTTTTCATTTCATAACAGGTTAAAAGCTTTCCCAAGTGTCTCTTTCTGTGCAACAGGCCGGTACAGACATGGACTATACTCCTTCAGTGTCCGAATGCTTTTGAATGCTACACCTCCTGGCATCTCTAATTTCTTGTCAAGCCCAAATGTTCTACATTTCTATGCCTATTACTGTTTTGAATGTCCATATTCTTATGTCATTTGCTTCTGTTATTCATTGAAGTTTATTGTTGAACAACTGTTTGTATCCATTTAACACTGCTATAGGATATGCGAATATTTACATAGTAAATACTGAACATAATGCTAAATAGTTTAAAATGATTTAACATGTTTAACAAGAAGTCTATATTTTAGGATAGAAACATCAGTGACTAAATCACTGTTTTGTAGATGAAAGCTTACTAGATGCAACTCTGAAGAACAAACAGAGTTAACTAACATGAGGGATGACCGCAGAACCAGTTCTTGCCTGAAACAAATTAAATGGACTTGAACATCTGTCCTTAAAGTTGTTTTCTAGCTAGGTTAACAGTTTATTACCCAAGATTCCACACCTCCCTCCTCATGCTAAGCACTTTCTGATTAATGTTTCATTCAGAAGCTTACTTTCTGTAACTGCGTACATTTCTAGTGTACAGCACTCATGAGCAGTTGTGCATTAGTTTACCATTTCAGGGTTTCGTTGTCACTTTCTAAGGAAATCAGTTCAAACTAATTTTATTGTAGTGCTTTTCACAAAAAAAAAAAAAATACAGAGAAAATTAATAAGATGTTACCCAAATAAACAATCACTATGAGCAAAGCTATACATGTACAAAACTGAATGGAAATTCAAATCAGAAGATAATTAAATATAATGGCTCAAATGTTGTAGAATAATACTTCTTGTATATGAACAATACTTGATCAGAATCCAAACATGAAATTAAATTAAAATGAATAAAATATATTCAGTTTTAAATGTCCTTAAACTTACTTTGTGTACTTTTCTTTCTTAAGTTAAAGGGGAAAAAATCAAATAAACCCATAAGCCCATATCACAGGAAATCTTTGAACGAATAATAAAAAAACATCATTCTAGAGTACTACACGTGAGGCAGTTAACTATCAAGTGGAATAAGAATATGAAATAAAACTGTCAAATTATTAAATATTTCAATGCTACCAGGATTTGATAAAACCAGAATACATTCTTTGCCAGGCCTTTCCAGGAGAAGATACTCTGTCACTGTGTACATGGTATTTTACTTTAGGAGGTGGCCATCTCCCTTGAGTAAAACATCCTGGTTGGGTTGCAACAGCCAGGTTTAAAGAATGTTTTTTTTATCACTACAGCCATAGGAAATGGTTCTTTATGTTCTTTAGTCACTGCCACCTTCCGTAGGTTAATCAGATGTTTGTGGTAGTAAACATGATAGAATCTTTGTACTGCTCAAGGGCTTTATTATGTACTTTTTAAATTGACAAACTGGTTTAATCTGTGTAAAACTTGTTCTGATTTGATTGGCATGCCTTTTTATTGATAAAATGTCATCCGTGACCTCAGTGTAAGATGTAGATCTTGAATAGCCCCCTTGTTCCAGGAATCCAGTAAGAACCTTAACTATAGTTTCTCACATGTTCAGAACATTTTCCCTTTGCTTGTTTATTGAAGATGTCTTTCTGTCCCACCTTTTCGTTTTGGATTTTTCTTTTCAGAACTGGCAAAGCAAGTTAAATGTTTATTTCATCCTTCTTTCTATAGGCATCTCTGCTGGAGACAAGCCTAGTGTTATATGAGGTTTATTTCTGTAGCTAAATAATAACCATGATTGCCCTGTTTTTTTATCTTTTATTGTGCACTGCTGTGTAATTTGATGCATGATAATATGATAAAACTGTGTCCCAGTTTTTTCACAGTGCTGCTTGCGAATTAGTAGAGTTCATGTCATGCAAATCCTTACATTCCAAATAAGAATCTGCCAAAGGCAAGATCATTTTTCAAAGAAATGCACTATCTATACTCCAAAAGTAGTTTAAACCATGTTTTCCAGGATGTTCCTAATGGTGTTGAGGTTCAATTTGCTTGTAATTTATGGTCTATTGACGTTGCCACATATCTTCTTATTGTAGATATAGATTATTCTAGGCTTCTCTCTATGCATGTGCATGCATGTATGTATATCTAATATATATAAAATTACATGCGTGCACACACACACACACACACACACACACACACACACACACAAGCGAGAGCAGTTGTAGTGGATTGAGCCGGAAATTCATTCAAATAGCACACGTTTACCAACTTCTATTACTTTCATTTCATTGCATAAACCACATGATTTTCTTAATCACAGACTCTCACAGAAAACAGGCTGCATTTACAAATTAAGTCATGTCTTACTGAAGTAAACCTGGCTCATTGATAATATAAGTCTGATAACTTTGAAATGCTTTCAGATATATATTAATTTTCAATTTAAGTGACAGAACTTAAATTGTTTAATAAAGTTCAGTAACACAGTAGTGCAACAAGGTAGCACACTAACCTTTGGAGCAGAAGGCTGTGGGCTCTATTCCCACACCACGTAGCTTGATTGCTAGCAAAACAATGCTGCATGACTGAGTTTGCTATATTTTGGATGAGACATTAAGCTGAGGCCCCATTTGCTTCAGTTGGTATTTCAGGTGGACCTAAAAGATACAGCAGCACCTTTCAAAAAGAGTAGAGGAAGTTCCCCAGTACCCTGACCACATTTCCACTAGTAGTGCAAATATCACCACAGGCCACCTTGAAATGAGGCTACTATCCTAATGGGACTAGCCCAGTAAAGAACTGATAAAGAAATAAATAACTCAAAGTTGTTTCAAGTTTCATTTATATTGAAAGTACAGACCTTCCTTTCCTGTGTCTCTGGCCTTGCTTTAAGCTTTCTTCCTACAGATTACCAGGCATCTCAGGTGCTCCAGACCCACCCTAGTCTGAGTCGTTTCTCTCATTCTCTGTCTGTGAAGATTTTTTTATGGCTAGATATCATTTTCCCATCTCTATAACTCTTTTGCACAGGCTCTTAACTCTGAGTAACTCTTGCAGATTAGTCTCCCGCCTGTGACCCTCTGTAATCCCACTACAGTGAGAAGCAAATGTTTCTGTTGTTTTCAGCATCCACTCTCTCTTTTTATAGAAGTATCCCCTCCCCAGGGTTGCTTCAGCTACAGGCCTATTGGCCATTTTATTGAATGACATGTTTTCCAACTGTACTATTTCACAATCATTATGTATAAATACATACATATATATATATATATATATAAATATATATATGTATATATATATATATATATACACAGGCATATGTATATAAATATGTATATATATATGCACACACACACACACACACACATATATATATATATATATATATATATATATATATACACACACACGTATATATTATTTATTATGTAACAAAACAAACACTAAAATATTAAAAAAAGGATAATCTAAAAAGACTGAAGCAAAAAAATATTTAAAAAAATAATTCCACCCCATCCCCTGATAACTATATATCAGAACTCTTGAGATTACACAACAAGTAGGGAAAGGGCAAATTCCCTCATCCCTGCTTCAAAATCTCACAAACAGAAGCTGGCATTAAGACAATTCAGACAGTAAGCCAGCAAAAGAACATTGTTAGATCTCTCTCTCTCTCTCTCTCTATATATATATATATATATATATATATATATATATATATATATATATATATATATATATACACACAATATGAATATATATATATATATATATATATATATACATATATACACAATATGATTGTGTAATTTTTTCTCTTTTTACACATACAGTCTATTCTTGGCTATCTTTATATAAAACCTGGCTAAACATTTCCCATGTGGCATTGCAGGATGAGCTTTGGTTCACATCTGGTAACTCTTTGCTGGTGAGCATGTCAGTGTATGTAGCAGGGGATGTGGAGTTGCAGACACCCTGTAAAAATACTTACCTAAGGTTTCCATTCCATTTGCATTTTGTAGTATATTTTACCAACATCATTTTGTTTAAGCACTTAGTGTAGACTTGTACTTCATTCTTTAAGGACAGTTTTTGCACACACAATTATTTCAGTCAGCCATTTTATTTTGAAAGTTTTCTTTCACTTGCTTGTAAAGAGAATGTCAGACTTAGAGAATGCAGTTTTTTTCCACATTATCAGTAATAGTGGCAGTCTGAATGTGCAAATAACCTGAAACAGTGAGTGTAAGCAGGATGCACGTTACCTGTAATAGTGAAGAAATAAATGCACAATTTACCTGTAATAGTGATATCCTGATAGTAGAAGAGCAGCTGTGTGTTGTACTTAAGGCTGGATTTTCTTACAGTTTGAGACTGAGATTCAGAAGATCTCTGAAGCATATGATAACCTAGTGAAGTCAACCACCAAACAAGAATCCCTGAATAAAACAATGAGAAACAAATTAGAAGGGGAAATTAGAAGGCTTCATGATTTCAACAGAGATCTCAGAGGTAAGACAGTGTTACATTATAGTTGTATTTTGTCATTAAATGTGAAAACCCTAATGACTGTTGTGTACTATTTTTTGATTAATTAGTTAATAAAGAACACTTAATCCTTTACCAAACCAATCACAGAAGCTGAGCATTAGTGTGCAACTCTTTTTTCTGCATTCTGTATTCATGCGTTAGATATGATCTGTACTTGTGTGACTGCAGAGAGCTTTATTTAAATAATAAGTGCTTTGTTTCCACATCAGACTAATTAAGGCTTAAGCAAGCCTGTCCCACATGAGTCATTATCCTTTTACTGAGTGTAGAGACATGTACAGCAGTACCAATTATAATGCAACACATTTATACAGATCAAACAGAGCACATGTAAGTCAGAGATCTCCTTTATTTTAAAATTCCATCTTCATGAGAACTTGGCAGCCCTTAGCAACATCAGATACTTATTTGGGATTTTTGCAGAGATGCCTTGCCGGCATTTTCTGAAGTAGGTAGAATGAGGGCAGAGAAAGCCCAGGAGTATCCCAGCATGCACTCTGCCTCCCCACAGCTCTCTCGACTTGTTTACCCAAATGAAGTTAAATGGTAGTCTGCAGAGGGGGGCTGCTTCTAAGTTTGTGGACTTGCTCTGGTTATGTCCTTATCCAGGTACACACACAGTGCACTTGTTGTTGTCAGACTCTGAATCGGTGACTTTCTTGTCCACAGACATATAATTTCATCATCAGACTGCACTTTCCAGTCTGCCTGCATACTATGTTGGGGGGATGGGAGGGCAGAGAGTTGGGGAAGTGTTAAACTACAAAAATTCACAGAAACAGTACTGAGAATAAATGTTAAGGCTATGACACTAAGGATATGTGTTTATTTAAGAAAGGATGAAGCCTTCCTTGCAGAGTTAATATTACCACAGAAAGAAGTTTTATAAAGTAGACCTTGACACATTTAAACTGGAATATCACTCACTGTATCAGCTGTTACAAATTAATACACAAGTAAAATTATGTAATGTAAGTACCTTTTTTCCTTTGCATCAGCTGCTTTTGTTTCTATAACTGTAAGGAGTATAAGTATTTGTTTTAGTACTTTTAATGTTAGCATTGCTTTTCTGCTGCTATACTAGTTGCCCACATTATCCTGATGTGAAACATCTGTTGTGTTCAGAACTGTTTCAGCAATGAGAAAATGATGTAACGTCCATTATGGTCACCTACTCATTATCTGCATCTGCTGATTTTAAAGTTTATTGAAAATAATATGTTAGACCTTGACTCATGCGTCTAAAGGGGATGGTAGGCTGTCAGAAAGTATAAATAGATTGGCATAATGCATTGTGTTGTAGGGGGAAAAGAATTAGCCAGTCATTGCTGCAAGAAGCTGTGCAGATCCAGAACATCCTCACTTGCTTGGGAGTTTGATATGGCACATATAATCTTGAATGTAGTCATATCATCACATGTTTTACTTCAGTGAAATAAATAAAGTAAATAGCAAAGCAGATGAAACATATAAGGTAGGACTGGAGTAGATGAATATACAAAGATTAAAAACAAGGCAAAGGAATAGAAAATGGTGGATGGAAGTATCTGTGTGTGTGTGTGTTTGTGTTTGTGTGTGTGTGTGTGTGTGTGTGTGTGTGTGTGTGTGTGTGTGTGTGTGTGTGTGTGTGTGTGTGCGTGCAAGAGGGTGAGAGAGAGTAAAGAAGTTTTTTTTAAAGGGGAGAGAGAGCTAGATAAAGACATGGATCTGTATTATGAAAAGCTAGAGAGCTTCTATTTGAAATCAGCCCTCCAGAGAAGGACAGATAAATTGGGGACTGGGGAAATGGTAGTATCAGAGCAGTATGCGATTGCACAGGTATTGTGAAAGCACAAACAGCTGTTTACAAGAGCTATCAGGAGGAAGGTGTAAATCGTAAAATCCTCTTCAAGACCATGGGAGTGAACTGGGTTGCAAGAGAGAGAGAGAGAGTGAGAGAAGGGAAATGAGATGCAGAAGGATGTGATACAGACATAGGAAGCCCAGAGTATAACCAAGGTGATCTGGATTTCATTATTGAGCCCAGCACCTGAGAAGCCAACTGAGGGAGATAGAAAAGTCAGTGGTATTTTACCAGGGTATCTCTTCCAGAGAGAGGATGGGAGTAGGGATAACAGTTGTGGTGGTGAAACTGAATAATAGAGTGTGCAATGACAGACATTCTTGTCCATTATGACCTTATGTAATTGCATGTCAGGCACTGGGGCAGGGAACAGCTTGGGCATATAAGCAAAAAAAGAAAAATCCCTTTGGCTGCAAGTGTGACACCACACTGGGACACCTCAGTTTTCTTTCAGGCAGCAGGAAAAGTTTTAGATCTTATTCAAGTAGGTCAGGATTGGTGCCCAGGCAGTGAGTGTCCAGGATCAAGGAGAAGTACGAGTGGCAGCCGGTCATCTGCTCCATAGGGGCAAAATAATAAAATTTAAAAAGAGAGAGAGACTTTTGAAAGAAAGTACATGCAAGTGTGAGCTGTTCTGCATAATTATTTCAAGTAGCTTTTGAATTCCTGAGCCAAAATGAAGCCCACATTCAGTTTATGGCAACATTCAGCCTGAAGGATTGATCTTACTAAAGTGGGTACCAAACAGCAGCCTTCATCTGGTCAGCGGAAAACAACACTCCAGCTTTCCAGCTTTCTGAGAATGTTTTTCTAAAGATGTCAGAGTTTAATGTAAAATTCCTCCATAAATATCACAAGATGGCAGGACCATCAGGAGATTAATTACCTGAAAAGAGACCAGAACTTCCTGGACAAAAATCATCAGTCTGTTCATCCACCTGTCCATCCGTCTAGCCAGTCAGACATACAGACTGACAACCAGGTAACCCATCTGGTAACCATTTAAATTATCAGGACTTACACTATCGTGCCCTGATATGCGAAGATTGAATGACTGAAAATCTGAACTTACATATACTAATCCTTTTTGCCAAGGTACATCGATCTTGGAGTTAGTATAAATAAGTCTGGGGGTGTGGGGAGCTTGCCTGCACATAGAGGAGTGCATGAAGTGCTTGCCCCTTCAAAAAACAGGTATAAAGGGGAAGAGTGATGTCTGATATTCACTCTTTTCTTGTATTTTCTGCCTTTTTTCAGTGTTTCAAGCCTCAGCTTTGTCTTAACATTTCAATAGGGAGTCCAGACCTTCCATCCATCTTACCTCCCACTGTACCCTGTCTACAAACCCAGAATTTGAAGCAATCTGTTGGATGCAGAACTAAGCTTATGAACTGTCCCTCAGACCAAGTAAGGTCTGCACTACCAGCTTTACATTTTTACTTGTATTTTTCATGAATGCAGTAAGCTGTAGTTCACAGTAAAGTGCAAATGTGTTTTATCTACGCCTTAGTTTGATGTTTTTTTTCTTTTTTTTAATTATTTGTACTTCTGTGTTCTTATTAGCCCCCTGGGTGAACTGGAACACCTCCAATAAATCTACTGTCTCTGTTCTGTTTAATCCCCAGGTTTAACACCAGTACAGTGACCGCTATAGATTTTATGTTCTTGCTTCCGTTTTCTGGATATCTTTTGTTTAATTTTCTGTATCCCTTCCACACATTTTTTGTAAATAACTTCTTTGATTCTTTCTTGATCTGTTGCAAATAAATAAATACATACAAACATGCATAAATAAAGTTTGCAATACCTTATGAGGATCATGAAATCATTCGCCAGAAAAAATGAGTACCAGTTAGGTGAAAGATGGTTTGTGGGCACAACTGTTTTTTAACTAATCTAATAACAAAAGGCATATGCAACATCGCCCATTATCTTTAGTTCAAACAGCTTCCCATGAATGGCTGAGCAAACATTTCCCATGTACGTCTCTTCTGTCTTGTGTACCTCTAGTGTACAGTTGCAAAAGGTCATACTTAGCTGCTTTACAGACAGGCGTGATGTAAATGAGCTTGTGATGCTGATAGAGTTCTAGGGAACCAGGTGGGTATTCCTGTTCTTTAAATAAAAATGTAAATACCAATGAGAATTTCAGGCAACTGCTACAAGAAGTGTAACTCAGCTAAATATGTGTATCCCAGTTACTACAAAAACAGACTGCATTGTTTACAAGATTGCAGATAGTATAGCGTGTGCTGGAACAGACTGTTAAGATTGCAAGGGACAAGGTAAGAAAAACAGAGTATTTATTATGTGATTAGTAATTCTGTCTACTGAGGTACCAAAAGAGAATGTGGAGAGATGCACCTCTTCAACAGAAAAGAATGTAAATAACTGTAAAGTCTGAATAACCAGGGAGGGCAGTCATTCATTCATTCATTCATTGTCCGCTCACTGGCTTAATCTTTTTCTGGGCTGTGAGGAAGACGAACCCTATGGTTCTAAGTGGGTGTAAAGAAAAAAAAGTCTTAGCTGGGAACATTTCCCCTTAAAACAATATATATGTAGTTGTTCCTGTGCTCATCTTAATGAGAAACAGACAATTTAAGTCTGTATGATGCCACAGTGTGGTTTGTGCCAAGTTTGCTTTCCAGGATCTGACACATTGGATCACATTTGTGATTTAAGAACGATTCACATCAAGTAGAATGTTGTCTGCACTGCAAAAATGAGAAACAGAAATCAAATATGTCACACTAATTACTGTAGCTGTTTTATGATTGTGGCTTCTTATGTGTCATAAGACTCGAACATTAATACAAATGTGAGAAATAAGTGTTTGATTTAACTTTGAGAGACTAGGACAAAGGCTGAGTAACTGTCATTTCATTGCTGTGCAATGTGAAAGCTGCATTTACTGCTTAGATGGTCAGCTTTGTCTAAAAGTATCCCCATATTGCATGACTGGGTTACTTTGATGCAAGCTGTGTGTTGAGGACTCTAGCAAGCTATGTAACCTCTGACATGGCTAATGAAACGTGAAAACAAGCTTTCTTCGGCAATTCTTGGTAAATAAATGTTAAAAAAAGAATGATTGCATGCTGAAAAGGTGTGTCTTGTTACTGTTTTTTTTTTTTTGTTTCTTTTTAACTACCTGTGTAGCTTATGAATTGAGATTCACTTGAAAAGGTAATAGATTTCCAGTTTGACTCTTTCTGCAAAAAATACTGGAAAATGTAATCTACATTCTCGTCTTGCACAATCCCCACCTCCCATCATCACCTTGTCACATATTTTCTGTGTGCTGCTTTTTGATTAATGACTGTAAGTGAAATTCTTAAGTTCTGAATAAATGAAATGGTATTCAGAGAAGCTTTAAAGACATGAGGAAGCCTGCCTCACCACATTATATCCTTACTAGGGCTGAAAGCCAGGACTTGGAACGGTGACAGCAGCATTCTGTAATATGTTGGCAAGTGTGTCATTTTCTTCCTTAAGGGTACAACAAATACACACGTATTCAAATTGTTGATTTATTCATACCCGCTGGATGTTTGTTATGTTAATAATCCAAATTCCATTCTTAACAGGAAGAGAGCCTGGCAAATGTAAGAATCAGTATGAAACAATGATAACTGAGGTATGTCCTCTGCTTTGTAGGTCTGATATGAAGTGGATGTTTGTTAATCAAAGAGTTCCAATAAAGGGTACCCTTAAACACAAAGTGTTGGATGAAACGTTGTCTGGTAGCACATGTATTATTTTAAGATGAAGGTATTCAAATGCTTTTTAAATGTTTCCTTATTAAAAATAAGATCATGATTGCTGTCAGTGGGATAATTAACTAGTTGAAACATTATTTATGAAAATGTAACTTTTATGTATTGTGTCAGGGATGTAAAATGGTTACTATGGCACATACAAAAGATAAGATGTCGGTTATTTTGTTTTAAGAAAAGTTTTTTTTTTATTACTATTATTTACAACTCAGTATATGACGTGTTGATGTTATCAAATGAATAAGATATTATGAAGTTACAGAAAGAAAGAAAAAGAAAAAAAGATGTTCTTTATGGGTCACTCTACCAACCATAACTTGCAGTCATAATTTTTGCCACTGGCGGAGTCCAAAGTATGGCCTGACTTTCAGAGCTGAGAAGCCTTCCTCCTTGGCCATCTTCCCCCTTGGCTGTCCTGACATCGCCTTTCCTCAGACGTCTTCATGTACCTCTATATAGATAGCACCAACCCACACTATTTTCATTTCTTCCTTGTCAAGTAAGTGTTTTCTTCAACAGTGTACATTGCAGTTTGGTGTCTGTCCAGGCCTACTTCAGACTATTGAGAGCTAAGTGCCCTGCTAGGAACCCTCTTTTTTTTAATTTATTCTTATTTTTCATTTTGTGGCTATACTTACATTTAGCATATGGCAAGAAGTGGACATGCAGACCTGGAGGTATGGGCATGGATGCTCATGAAAACGTTATCAGGTGCACCTCTAAGCACCAAACTAGACACAAAGACTTCCACCTCCAGTGTGCTTTTTGTCTCAGCCCAGAACACAGTATGGCTAATTGCAGTATCTGCCAGTGATTATGTCTGAAGACCAGTAAAAGAAGGCAGGAGGCCCTCCAAGAGTATCAGGCCAAATCATGTGTACAGAGTCAAAGCAGCAAGGTGGTGTGGATGTCCACCCCCCAAAAAAAAAAGAATAAAGAGAAGTAAGTCCACAGGGAGAAAGAAGTTCAGCAGATACCCTTATATCTGATGGTGCCAGGTCCATGGAGGTACTCGACCAGCCACCCACACTGGTATTGCCCCTTCTGAGGCCACTGACATTGCCCCTAGGGAGGCCATCAGGCCTGTGACCTCCTAGCATATCCCACTTGAAGGCCAGGCCCTGTGCTCATTATTAGACACTCACTGTCCAAATTCTGTCTTAGAATGCTATCTGATTATTAAACAAGGGGAAAGCAGAATCCTGTTATTCATTGTTAAGTAACACATCTGTACCTTAAAGCTAGAATCCAAGGATATCTTCCCTGGGATTCTTAAAATCCCCAGCAGCTGTCTGTCCTGCTGTGGCATCTGTACCCAAGGTGCCCCTCCCATCTCTAACCCCCACCTGAGACAGCTACCTTTACATGTGTTTGTCCCCTGTAGCTTCATACAGACTTCCTTCCAGGATTAGGTTGAATTGGCTAAGTGTTTCCTTCAATTTTTTTGTAGCTTCCAGACAGATTGTACATAGCCCTTAAGAAGTACTGGACTAAATGTCATGGATTTCCTCCCATCTAAGGTTTTGACATAGATGTTGAGAACACTTTGATCTCTGACTCTCAAGGAGAATACATGATGTTCTTCATGTTTCACTGTTGCAGTCATTACATTTGGGTTATTCTGATGGCAGGTTGCCCTCAGGCGGCCTGAATTCCAAAGTCTTGGGTCCTGCGTCGGTTGCTATTGCCTCTTCCCTGACGTCAGGTCATCAGGGGTATAAAAGATGCAGCCAACGCCATTTTATTCAGTCTTTCTTGCCGCGCGGTGCCCGAAGCAGAAGCAGTTCGCAAGTGCCGGTCGGCCGACTCCTGAGATTTTCGTGTTAGAGTTTCAGATCCGAAGTCTTCATTAAATGGTAAGTACCCCGTTGGGGAAACTTTTTTCTTGCTCCAGACTGATGTCAGAAATTCTGAATGTGCAGAAAACAAAGAAATGCAGGATTTATTGCATGCAGCTGAACAAGTTGGAAAGCATACTTTGCAATGTGGGTTTGATTCTCTGGAGGCCTCCTGCAGGGCCGCTGTTACGGGTTCTGTCATTAAGAGGCATGCTTGGTTAAAAGAACAAAATCTGCCTGACCATGTTAAAGCAAAATTATTAGATGCTCCTTTACAACATGATAACCTTGTTTGATGTTAAGGCAGAAGAGGTGTTAAAGAAAATGGAGGACAAAGCTAAATCTATGCAAATGGTCAAGGATTTCTTACAGGTACAGCCACCTAGATTTAGCAGACACTGGCCTACAAAGAATTGGTCCTTTCCAGTCTCAGACAGACCTTAAAGGGGCAGATCCAGATGCCCTAGAGGCAGATTACAGCCGCAAGGATCCTACAGGTCTAAGCAGTGGAGTGCTTCTACCTCCAAAGGTGGAGAAGACAAAGCACAATCATACAGGAAATAGTCCCATTGACTTTCCCCTGCCTGCACCAAGCACTTATCTTCTGGCAGCACCCTTAGGGGGAAAACTAGCACTTTTTTCTCAAAACTGGCACATTATAACCCAGGACAAATGGGTTCTAGACATAGTGTCACAAGGCTACAAATTTCATTTCCATACCCTGCCAAGGGCAAATGGTTGGCCAGACCTGCCATAAAATCAATGGGCAGAGGCTCAAAAATAGTCGCAGCTCTCATGGACATGAGGGCTATTCAACAAGTGCCACAGCAAGAGCAGGGACAAGGATTCTACTCAAGACTGTTCTTGGTACCCAGAAAGGACAAAGCATGGAGACCAATACTGGACCTATCTATTCTAAACACTTTCCTGGATATACCAAAATTCAAGATGTTGACCTTACAGCAGCTTCTGCCCATGCTGGGCACAAAGGCTTGGCTCATGACGTTAGACCTAAAAGAGGCATACCTGCATGTCCCAATCAGACAATCATGCAGAAGATACCTCAGATTCAAGGCTGGCTCAAAGCATTACCAATTCTCTGCACTGCCCTTTGGCTTATCTACTGTGCCCATGGTCTTCACAAAGTGCCTGGCACCAGTAATTGCTTACTGCAGACAAAGAGGAATAAAAATATATCCTTACTTGGACGACTGCCTCATACAAGCAGAGAACAAGGACATTCTACTACAGCATCTGACGTTTGTGATAAGACTTTTAACATGCCTAGGGTACACAGTCAACAAAAAGAAATCAAAACTAGTACCCTCTCAAGAGATAATATTCCTGGGTGCAAGCTTAAATACAACTGCACAGATGGCTTATCTCACTTCAGACAAACAAAGGCAACTGACTACCTGTTTCAAGGAAATGGCAACAAAAGCCCAGTTATCTGCAAGAAAAATTCTGCAGGCTTTGGGCTTCATGGCATCCTGCATCTTGCTAATTCCATATGCAAGACTGCATATGAGGAAAATTCAATGATACCTAAAAAGTGTCTGGACACAACATTGCCACAGTCTGGAAACAATGATTACTCTAATTCCTTGCCTGCAACAGGAGTTTTGATGGGGGACAAAGGCTTGTCACCAAAATAAGGGACAGCCATTCTCACTACCCTCAGCCAGGCAGAGCTTAACGACGGATGCTTCAGATTATGCCTGGGGGAAGGCACACATGGCAGGAAGAGGCATTCAGGGCACCTGGTCCACAAACCAAAAGCATTTACATATCAATCAAAAAGAGATGCTAGCTGTTCAAAATGCCCTGACAGCCTTCGAGGACCTACTTCATCCAGGACAACTACTGATAAAGACAGATAACACCACGGTCATGTGGTACATAAACAAGCAGAGGGGCACTCATTCTTATCCCCTGTGCAGGCAAACCATGGCTTTATGGGACACAGCATTGACTTATCAAGTTCATCTGCAGGTACAATTCCTGCCAAGAAAGGAAAATCCTCTGGCAGACAAAATAAGCAGAAACCTCATGGATCCCCACGAGTGGCACCTGGACCCACAAGTCTTCAGCATGATAACAAAGAAATGGGGACGCCCGGACATAGATCTATTTGCCTCCCCTCAAAACAATCAACTAAAAAGATTCTGCACAAGGACTTATTACAGACAAGCTTGGAAAGTGGACACCTTATCTTTCAACTGGACAAACCTATCAGTGTATGTCTTTCCTCCACTGCCTCTCCTCCCCAAGGTACTCCTAAAGGTCAGGCAGGAGAAACCAAAAATGATTCTGATTGCCTCAGACTGACCACGCCAGTACGGGTATCCGATCTTAAGGTACTTGTCCCAATGCCCAGCCTGGACCTTACCTCAAATTCCTCATCTACTGTCCCAGCAAAACAACCAGATTCTGCACAGCCAACTCAGGACCCTAAACCTGGCAGCATGGCGGATAATGTAGCCATACAAACCACACCTCTCAGTAAAGCTGTGATGGATGTGATTTTAGAAGCCAGAAGGCCTAGTACTACAAAATCCTATGCTGTGAAATGGAAGAGATTTTACGCTTGGAACCAAGCTCAAGGAACTGATACAGCTGTCCCAAATATTCCTCCGATTTTGCAAAACTTAACTGAGATGCTGGACAAAGGCATATCTTTTTCATCAATTAAAATCCATGCCTCTGCCATTTTGGCTCATTACAATACAGAGCCACCACTCTTTTCTCATCCTTTATTAAGGCAGTACCTCAGAGGAGCCAGAAACTTAAGGCCTCCAAGGAGAACACCAATACCTGTAAGGGACCTCAATTATGTCTTGGAAAAACTCACCTTACCTCCTTTTGAGCCAGCTGCTACTGCGGATATAAAGTTCTTATCTTGGAAAACAGCTCTGCTCCTAGCAATAACTTCTGCAAGGCGAGTTTCAGAGCTACAGGCTCTCATGGCTGTGGAACCCTTTATAATTTTTTATCCAGACAGGGTCTCTCTGAGAACAAACCCTACATTTATGCCTAAGGTGGTATCCAGTGTAGCCCTTAACCAAAGTATTCATTTGCCAACCTTTTATCCAAATCCATAGAACAAGGGAGAGAAAATTCTGCATGCTTTGGACGTACACAGACAACTTAGATTCTACTTGGACAAAACTAAAGTTTTCAGAAAGACAGAACAATTACTAGTGGCATATGCCACAGCATCACAAGGAAAGGCCATCTCCAAGCAGACTATTTCAAAGTGGATAGGTCACTGCATTCGTTTCTGCTACTCACAGCATGGCAAACCAGTGCATAAGGGCATTAGGCCACATTCAACCAGAGCTGCAGCCACTTCTGCAGCCTTTCTCAGGGGAGTACCAACCAAAGACATTTTAGAGGCTGCTACTTGGAGTTCAGTGCATACCTTTACAAAACATTACAATCTGCCTCTTTACTCTAAATCCAGGGCAGGCTTTGCCACTGCAGTTCTGCAGGGCCTCATAGCCACTCCTAATGCTGTTTAGCTTCAGTCCCCCAACCATAGCTTTGGGACTCAACCCAAATGCAATGACTGCAACAGTGAAACACGAAGAACATAGTACAGTTGTGTACACTTACCATAAATGTAGATGTTCGAGTGTATTCACTGTTGCAGTCCAGGTTACCCACCTGCCATCCCCCCTTATTTTTGCTGGAACTTATCTTTAATTCTCTAATCTATACAACCTAGGTGGTGTATTTGCTTATAGATGAAGGTAAAGCTTATTTTGGTGCATGTATGTGTTGTTTACATAATTTTAGCCTACCCTTTTGGGGGCACCTGACATCTGGGGCAAGAAAAACTGAATAAAATGGCGTCTACTGCATCTTTTATACCCCTGATGACCTGACGTCAGGGAAGAGGTGACAGCAACCGATGCAGGACCCAAGACTTTGGAATTTAGGATGACTGAGGGCAACCTGCCAGCAGGACAACCCAAATGTAATGACTGCAACAGTGAATGCACTCGAACATCTACATTTATGGTAAGTGTACACAACTGTACTTTATTTGGGACACTGTCCTAGTCATAAGAGAGCACTTCAAGTAGCAGTCTCAGGAGGTCTCTGACTCCCAGAAAAGATACTGAGACCTTCTAGGTCTGGACCCAAGTCATTGACTAGCCCCTTCAGTTCCGGAAGCCCTTTTGGATGTTTTTTCGAAACAGCATCCATGGAACTTGCTTCCAAACCCCTGCTACCAAGAGACTTAGCAGATTTTATAGGGATCACGAACCTTATAAGTGTTGTATACGAACACCATTGTAGACACAGAAACAGTGCTTCTAGAAACTGCCAAGGGAAGTAGACTAATCCTAGGGCAAAAATACTCTTCCCAGTAGCAGGAGAAGGAGATTGCTAGACTAGCTTTAGAAAAAAATCCATATAGCTCAACAACCCTAGTTTTCAGAACCCTGAATGAACAAACCCATGTTCTGAAGTATCATCAGGAATTCCAAGATGGTTGTTGAGGGGGAGTGAATGAAGAAACCATGACAGCAGGTATGAGTGGCCATGCCCAGGCTATTAAATATTAGGGAAAATGTGATATAACATGTGGATGTGATGCTGTAGATACAGCATCCCGGGCTGCTGCTACAGGAAAAATCATCAAGAGACATTTTTGCCTGGCAAGCCAGTCTCTGTCTGAGGATGTGAAGGCTTACCTCTTCAGACCCCCATCTTACACTGTTTTGAAAAGACTGCAGGATAAAAGGAAAACCATGGAGTCCATCAAACACATTTCACCCTCTTATTTCCCAAATGCAACAGAAATTATCACTCAGTGTTAGGACCTTACTTGTAGATGCAGGGAAAAACAAACAACCTAAAGGTAGGAAAACTACAGAGAAAAGGAAATTGTGATAGGAGGAAAGAGAGATAGAGAAGTATGGGGGGGCCTTCCGGTGTAGTCACCAGCAGGTAATAGATGTGACAATGCCATTCTCCTCTCTCCCTCACTCTATATCCCCACTTAGTTTCCCAACACCTTTCAGTCCCTCACTCTCTATAGATAGAGATCCAGCTGGCCTCCTTGTAGGAGAACTGCTAAAGCAGAACTTTGGACTAGTGAGTACTTTAAATTGTCTCCAAAGGCTGAGGAATGGCTTCTGGATGTTTTTTCTTTACTGTTCAGTATTTTCTGGGGTGGTTTCTATTATGTATAGCTGCTTGATTTTATGTTGACTGTGTACTTTTTACATTTTTCCCATTGTCATTTCTTACATCACATATTAATTTTACCAATCCTTTCTCCAAGTCACCCTTGTTTGCTCTTCTTGTATGCTTTTTGTCTGTTTAAACTTCTTGTTACTGTCTGAGCATCTGTTCTCTCTTTTGCTTCTGTGACACCCCCCCTTCCTCCTTTGAAGTTTTTAGTTTAATGGTATGATCATTGATATTATTTTTCTAACCCATTTATGGACACACTGCTAACATTTCTGTGTTAAGGTGAAACCTGTCACTAACATGAAGTGTATCTGTCTCATAGGCTTCCCATTATCGTCCTACCGGTCTGAAGCTCTTTTTCCTTGTCCACTGCCACAGCCATCCATTGAACTCCAAAATGATCTCCTTTCCCAGCATAATGGCTGGTGACACAGGTGTTTTTTCTTGCAGACTACTTCCTGTTCTCCATCTTGGTATCTGTCAGGCGCTTCCCTGGACAGGGTCACTATGTTCTCAGCTGTCTTCCCCAACAGGTTGTTGGTGTTTAGATGCAGCATAACAGTCATCCTCTCCTCCACCTTGATGAACACTTTGTTCACCTCCTCCAGTGTCTTACCAAGTCTAAACCATGAGATTGGTTTCCATATAACCTGCTCTCTCCTGTCTCATTTGCCAATACTTTCATCACCTTTGGTGACACTGAGCCTCTAGTTATCAAAACCCTTTCCTCTTCCCCACACTGCTATTCATTTTCTTCATGTTCTAATCCTATGTCACTTTTCAACCTTACCCCCTCCAGGTCTGCTACCCCCATCCCTTCTCATTGTTTACACTTGTTGCCACTCTTCATGTCTTGGACATAATCCCTTTCCCATCCCAGCTGTACTCTTTATACAAGCCCTATATGCCATTCTATTTTTCTTATCCTGTCTCCCTCACACCCCCCAGCCCACCCATATCCCTTCTTCTCCTTGTCGTGGTGGCTGCTGCATGGCTAATTCTTTATGTGACTCCTCTGCATCATTAGTCACTGTAGTCTGTCCATGTCCTTCAACATTGGCTTCCTTCTCCTTGTCCTATATTTCTTGACTGCCTCTCCCATGTTAGCCCTTTATGTTATTCTGTGCCAACCCTCTTGCCTGTATTACCCTGACATCCTTTGCCCACATCATCCTGTACTCTGCATTTTACTTTCTCGCCTACCTTTCCTGTCCAAGTTTGAGTATTATTTTCCTGTTATCTTTTCCTTAATAGTATCACTTTGGTGTGTCTCACCTGACAACCCAGACCACTACCATCCACAGCTCCCATATATGAAGCTCCCCATTCTCCTGACAACTATATATACTCTGCTACACCAAAGCTACCTCAGTTGTTATTTTCCCACACATCTTGCACCCCTCACCTATTGCTCTATTCTTTCTCATCCGGCCTGCACTGCTTCTTTCATGTTGACCTATTCAAAAACACAGTGTTCGTCTAAAGTATAGTTCTAGGCCTTTCTGCCTGAAGTGTTTTCCTGACTTGCCTAGTAAATGTCAGGAAAGTGACAAGTTCATAGACAGTTATGAGCTACGGACAAAAAAAAGAACAATAACATTTTAAACAACACATTTCCCAAAGACAATAAAAATATTTACGAGTTCTATTTTACATTAGGTGTCCTTGATAGACCAGTCTCCAGATTTACATGGTTTTATGAAGGTCATAAGCAGTTGGAATGTAGCAGTCCAGGAAGTCATTAAAAGAAAGTAGTGCAAGAGAAAGTAGGAGATAGAAAACACAGACCAGACAAAGAAGAAACACTGATTGGTTAACAGAGGCTAAGAGAGGAGTTTCAGTAGCAAAGAACGAGGCATAAGAGATACTCTACCAGCATCTGGGAAGTGGCTCAGTAAATGGCACAAAGAAACTCTCATCAACTTTCAAGGCAAAGACAGAAAGATAAAGAAGATAGTCCAACACCCTTCATAAGGAATGCCAATAACAACCTGTTCACCAGCGCACAGGAAATCAAAGGCAGATGGATGGAGTACTTTCAGTAGCTTCTGAATGAAGAAAACCCCACAGAAGCTGTACTCCCCAAGACACAGCCTGCAATGAAAGATAAAGCCACCCCAGAAGAAATAAGAACAGCACTAAGGAAAATGAAGTCAGGATAAGCAGCAGGCTCATATGGGTCACAGCAGGTATGATGAAGATGTTGAATGTGATAAGGGAGAAATGTCTCCTGAGGGCACTCATAGCAATATGGAGAGAAAGGTATACCCCAGATGACTGGAGAATAAGCATACTAGTGCCAGTGTACAAGAATAAAGGGGACAGTCACAACTGTGGGCAGTACAGAGGTATGAAACTCCTGTCACATTGTATGAAAGCTCTGAAGAGGGTGATTGATAAAAAATATGCAGAGTAATAAAAAGTAAGATGGGAGATGAGCAGTTCACATTCAGGTCAGGGTGCAGCACAACCAACCCAATGTTTGCAGTGAGACAGAAGAAGCTAGAGATGAAAAAAGGTTATAACCGGGCATTCCTAGACTTGGAGAAAGCATATGGCAAGGTCCCAAGAAAGCTGATTTGGGAAGTCTTGCTGTGGTTTGAAGTTCCAGAAACATTGGTAGGATTAGTGCAGGCTATGTACAAGGACTAATGACACAAGTACAAACAGTATTCAGTCTCACAAAGGGGTTCCCAATAGGAGTAGGTGTGCATCAGGGTTCAGCTCTGACCCCCCCAGCTGTTCATACTGGTGATGGACTGCATCAGCAAATGGGTTGGAGGGGACACATCAACAAAGTTGCCGTACACAGACGATGTGGCATTTCAGGCAGACTCTGAGTAGGTACTTCAGCAAAGGATAGGGGGACAGAATGCCAAACTGAAAGCACATGAAATGAAACTGAGTACAGATAAGATAGTTGTAATGGTAGCAAATGGGGGAAATCAGAAGAAGATGAAAACTTGAGATAGAAGGGAAAGTATTGGAAATGGTTAACTGCTTCAAGTATTTAGGAGTGGTGGTGGAGGAGAAGGGAAGCCTGAATGTGAGGTCAGTGTTAGAATCAAAGGGGCTACAGCCTACTGGCACAGGGTGTCAGGGGTAGTGGATAACAGACAAATGCCAAAGAAGCTGAAAAGTAATGTGTACAAAACAGTAGTGCAACCAGTACTCCTGTATGATGCAGAAGCCTGGGCAGTAAAGGCAAAACAGTTGAGGAAGCTAGAGGTGGTGGAGATGAAGTGCCTGAGACAGGCGGTAGGATGCACACTGTGGAACAGATGAAGAAATAATGACATCAGAGCAGAAGACAAAGTTGCTCCAATTGCAGAGAGGGTCAAAGGGAACAGATTACAGTGGTTTTGACACGTGCAGAAAAGCAGAAGACAATCTGATGAAAAAGATTTGAGACAGACAGGAAGAAGGCAGAAGGAAACGAGGGCATCCAGCAAAGAGATTGATGGATTGTAAGAGATAAGACCTGCAACAGTCAGACATGATTGTCAGAGAAAGTAGGAGAATGTAATTGAACTGAGTGACAGATAGTAACAGTTGACATGGCACCCTGACCCCATGTAGAAAATAGGAAAAAGGGGCTTGATGATGATGATGATGATGATAAGCAGTTGACATCTAATCCGGGTCAGATACACGTCACAGAAATTATACGTTTTTTTTATCTTATGGTTGGCAAAAGAAGTTAAAAGTTAAGTCAGAAATTACATTAAGCTAAGTAAATATTAAAGATATTGACCGGGATTCATACAGGTTTAGGACAATGCACAGCATAAAATGTGTAGGCAGTGCATAATAATAAGGACATAATAACACATAAATGAGGAGCCCCATGCAAATGATCCACACTTAATATGCAAATGAAGGAACTCAAAATGACAGATTGGTTCAGAGTTGTATAAAGTGGTGGTTGTGTTTGGCTACTCTTACCTATTCTGAACTCCTAGGATTTGTGGTATGTATGACAGGAGCTATGCTAGGAGCTGCAGCAGCATTAGCACATTAGCGTGTGTTGGTAGCTACCTTCAAAGCCATTGCTTACAATGTCACATGTCATGGCCTTTCTTGCCAATGGAAGACGTACAGACAGTATCTGACTTACCACCACCTCTTAGACTAGCAGATAGTGAACCATTTCCAAGTGGACAGAGATACTGTAATTGACCTAACTGAACTATCTCACCCACAAGAAGAATCGAGGGGATGTGTGGTATGCCCATAACGTGGATGCAAAGTTATGTGTAGCATTAGCCTTTTAGCTGAGGCACCTTCAGCAACTTGTGGAGGACATGTTAGGGATATCACAGGTGTCATCCTTGTGAACAGTAAACCATTTCCTTGGCATTATGGCACAACAGATAGAGGAGCATAGCTAGTTCCCCATGGTACCACAGGTGGGAAACAACATTGTATGGGTCTTCTGTGCGATAATCTGTATCCTTAAGGTCTTGGGAATCATGGATTACTTCCATTTTGCTGTCAATTCCTCAGCTGATCCTGATGGTCAGAGATATATAACTAAAGAGGGCCTCCACTGCCTAAACTGCCATGTGATCGGTAATGTCAAGTACTACCTAGGTAGTGCACATGATTCACATACATGGTATACATTCAACCTGAATCAGTGGTTCATGCAAGGGGGCTTCCCACAAGTATATGTACCATAGAGACAGGCCTATACACTTATGTACCGTGCATATGGGGAGCAGGTCACATACTATATGTTGTTTGTCATATGCTGCATGCAATTACAGATATGCGCTAGATGCCTAGTTGATGACCATGATATACATCCTTCAGACAATGCTACAATTGTCCTATAATACAGCCCATACTGAAACCACAAATATACTAATGAAAGGACATTTCTGATGTTTAAACACTTGTGGAAGTACACTGTAGCTTAGTCCAGACATATGCAGCAAGCTGCCTATTATGTATGCAATCCTGCACAACACAGTATTGCATAAACAAATACAGCAGCAGGTGTATATCATAGCAGAACCTGCCATACAAGTTGCAGCGGCAACAGCTGCAGTGAAAGAAGGCCTGTGTGAATGAGTCAGAGAAGGAACAATCAGCAGGAGAACCACAGCTAAGACAGAGGCAGGTGCAGGGAGGTAATGTCTGCTCCATAACTTTGGGCTGTAACACAGACAGGACTGAATAAATTATGCATGCGGTATCACACCCAGGCTATGCAGGGCAGTGTTTGGACTGGCCAGACTGCACAAGGGATATCACCAATATGGGCTTGGGAGTAGGCAATGTGCCATCATCATCGCTTTCACAGAGGATCCTGGGGGGTGAATGAGGTAGTCACATACTCTGGGTAATAGTGGGGACTCAGGGATCACAAATCTAGCCAGGCCACCCAAAACATCTGACCACACCAGCAGTAAATTGCTGTAGCTTCCATAAGCCAAATTGAAGAAAAATCTTTAGTGAAACTTCCAAACCAAATAATAGTTGAATAAAAAATGGTTTCTCAGATGAAAATAACCATAAACTTTATTTAAACAATGAAAATAAAACTAAAAAACTTAGTGATCCAGACTTCATCAGAGTTTCTTAAACTACAACTCCACCTTAATTTTCTAATATACAAAGCCAATCAGGAAACGTCAATTAAGCCGCAGCTAATTGAAACCTTAGTCTCTTAAAGGAAACTGCCAGTGAATGCTAAAAACCTCAACAGTGTATGAAAGAATAACATAATTGTTTTGTTGCAATCCAAGCCATTAAGCCATTGTATCAGGTCACATAAAAATATAGAAATGTGGGATAGCACCATAAAAACATCTCTCTTGTATAAAATACTCTGAAATGTAAAATATATATAATATAAAAATTGTAATAAATAAAACATGTATACATCTTTTTAAACAGAAGAATGAATAAACGGTTAAAATTCGGGTCCAGTTCTATAAGAATGTACACTTGGTTGTTAGCATAATGGTTAAGATGTTTACCTTACCAAATACAAAGTGTGGGATTTGAGTCTCACATGGGATAATTGGCTAGACCCATTATAATTAGCTTGGGTGGACAGTTTCCCAAAGGACACTATAATGCATTTCTTAACATTGAGTTTAAATGTGTGTACAGCCCTGAAACCATTCACCTAAATCAGTAGTGGAAGCACTAACATTAATAATGTTCATTATAGCAGACTCTAGTAACCACCATGCATGACTAAAAAGAGGGACTGACTAAGTCCCACCTACATATCTGTCATTACAGGTATCTATTGTCTGCAAGTGCAACATCCTGCATAACAGGGTTCTTTTTCTGGTATAATTTACAGCATTCTTTCCATGTGTACCAGTAAGCATGCCACACAGAGACGTGGAAGCATATGTGTTTGGGCTGACAATTGTGTGGTTTTCATGCGTACAAGACAGCATAAGACTAATGTCAGCAGTGTGACAATGATGGCAGCATGCAAGTGCCATGGTCTGATGACACAGTACTGCTGTCTGTAATGCTACAGGTACAGACAACTGCTACGCAATGCACTGGAGATGGAAAGAGCTCTGTGGCTTGTAGGGGGATATGACTGAACTGTACAGTGACCTGGAATATAGCGACAGGGAGACAACAGTGCTGCTGAGGTCACTTGAGGAAAAATTGCTACTATAGGTGTATCAGAGAGACACAATACAAACACCATGCAGTCTACCTCCACAGACTGTGCCATCCATAGCTGTGGAAGGGTCCAGATGTGAGGTGAGCAGGCATAGGCTGTCCCATGTCAGACTATACAGACTATTGGTGAGATGGCTTCAATATCTCTTATGAACAAATGGCCACCCACCTCTGGTCACTGAAATCATCTGTGTTGTGGGTTGCTTCAGTCACTGGGCTCAACCCATGGAACACCTCCTCAAGGTGTACCTGCATGATCCCCTAGTTCTGCCCTTTCCCTGTCAAAGACTGGATCCAATCCTGACACCACAGAACAATACTGGACATTGCCAATGGTCACATCAAAGTAGCCCAACCCCATCATTGAAGGATGTGATCCCCGATTCCCAACGATGCAAAAGCTCAGAACACCAGTAACCTATCTGATGAAGTCCTGCTTGTGCACTAAATAGATATCTTTTTTTATACTTTATAACTTGTTTGGGAAGTTCTTTGGACTCTGGCTGTAGCATTATTTTTATTGAAGATCTTAAAGTGAGCCTTTTGCAGCAGCTAATGAAGGATTGTTACATTCATCAGGAGCCCTTGACCATAACAGATGTTTCTTCTAGTGGTTCATCCAGTAAAAAGAAGGACCTTGTGGCATGTATATTATTTGCGTCCAGTTTTGGACAAGAATGAAAGGGTTCTGAGGGACTCTAAACAATTTTTGAATAATTTATTTGATTTTACTAAGACACAGCCCTTAGATTTGAAGTATTATTTAGTGACGATGGACGATCATTCATTATTCACGATGATCCCTAACCATCTTGGTATTATCTATGTAAAGAATTATTTATCTAGACATAGTATCTATGATCAGTCACTTATTGATTTGATATGTTTTTGTATGGAGACAGTACTTGAGAAAAATATATTTGTGTTTGATGGGGTTTACTACCTGCAGAAGTATGACATAGCTATGGGCACATCTATGTCTATATAGCTACACCAATATGGTAATTGCTGCATGGGAGGAGGATTGTATGTTGGGAATGCATTGTTTTCGACACCATGTTCCTTTTTATCATCGGTTTGTCGACAAATTATTTTTTATATGGATGGGTGAAGTAGATGGATTGGTTAAGTTTCATGAATGTTTAAACTCTTCCACACCATTCCTTAAGTTCTCTGTATCTTATTCAGAAACACTGATTGAATATTTGGATGTTATGGTATGTAGGCAAGTCAATGGTACACTTGATACTGGGATTATTTAAGAAATCTTGCTATAAAAATACTTTACTACATAGACAGTATGCACCCCCTTTCATGTTTTGGAATATCGTGAAAGGGCAGGGGATGAGGGCTTCAAGGCTGAATGCATTGATGGAAGGATTTATATCTGAATTGTCTGATTTGAGGGAAAGATTGTTCACCAGAGGTTATGGTGAGAAAGAGGTGGATAACATTCTACATAATATTCCATCTCTGAGAAATGATGCGGCTAGACCCTATTTTTCAGACCACGTAACCTCGAGTCATGAAAGGAGGTCCAACTTTGACGAGCACAGAAGAAGTTATCAGGGACCTGGGGACCCAGGTTGACAGAGACCAATGAGAGAAATCTTGACCAATGGAATGAACCTATGAACCTATGAACTTTAACCCTTGTAACAGGCCATCTGTATCTATGTTTTACACTAGTGACACCAAAAGAACAGTAGAAGTCATTAACAAACACTGGGGCATTTTGATTACTGCCCCTAAGATGAGACAGACAGCTGGTGATACATCTCGTTTTAGTTATAAAAATAAGAAAAATCTGAAGAGGCTTCTGTGCTATCCTGATACATTTTCAGGGTTTGTGCATGATAAAGAGAAGGTACCCTACCCTGTGGAAATTGTAATTATTGTGGCCATATCGACAGCAATGGCTACTTTGAATATCCTGATACTGGAAAGGGGTTTACCTTTAAGGTCAGTGCTAACTGCATAGCATCTCATGTAGTTTACCTGGCTTACTGTTCAGTATGTTGTGCATTCTACGTTGCTAAAACATTTAAGGTGCTGAAGGACAGGGTTAGGGAACATTTGTATAGTGTACACTGTGGTTCTGCTAACAATGCCTTATCTAAACACAGCATGAATACTAATCCACTACACACTTTTCGGTTTTTGGTTATTGATAGGATACAGCCCAGTATACGGGAAGGTGATGTGAGGAATTTTACTGAGACCAGAGCGGTGAGGTAGATCATTAGATTAAGGGCTAATCAGGAAGTGGGCTGAATGAGAAAGTTTCTGTAAGCCCCATTTTGAAAGGACGAGGTCTTAGGACTTAAAACATGTATTTTATATTTCTTCTATATTTTTTACATATCTATTATTTTTTATTTTCTATTTTTTATTGTTTGCTTATGTTTTTGTATTGTTATTATATTATTATTATTTAGAAAGAGTCCTGTGCTGCTTTCTAATTGGTTGGAAGTTAATTGTTGTTACTGTAAGCTTAATTGGTAATGGGGTTTAATTTGTTAATGGTCTGACGAAGCTGTGGTGGAAGCACTTGCCTTACATTAAAAGAGTTTTTATGAGCAACTGGTTTGTGTTTTATTCCGTTGGTTTCATCGTCCTTTGTATTGCAGTCTTCTCCATTGGTATATTTATCCCAGTTAGTGTATTTTGTTGTGTTTATCATGTATAGTAAATATTAGTTCCCAAGAGTCTCTTCTACATTACAGTTACCCATAACAACACAGAAGACGATGTGCATGATCACCTGCTATGCCAAGATTCCCTGAAGACCCACTATTCCAAAAGGAGAAAGGATCAGGCTATGATGCATTGTGGCCATGTGTAATGAAAGGCCAAATACCCACAGTAGAAAAGTCTGCATAAACCAGGAATGTAGTTATCTCATAGTAGAATGTCCTTTACCACATTACCAGCATTCATTCTCAGTCTTGCAACAAAACACAGTGCAGTCTCTGAAGTTGTTTCAAAAAAGACTCCTTCTGGTCTGGTGGTAGTCTCCCCCTGACTTATGCAAAGGACACAAGTTTTTGTTCTTTCCAAGCTCCCTTGTGCCAAAGAGATTAAAATGAATATGAAACTGCATATCAGGAAGAAGAAAATCTACCTTCTCATGGAGAAAAAAAATGTAGACATGCAGAAGGCCACTTTAAAATGATTCATACACCACTGCAGGGAGATAATTGGAGTTAGTTTAAAAGAAATGTAAGGCCTACCATTGCTTTGTATAATCATGTTAAAGACAGTGTTATATATGTTACAATACATTTCTTACAGTCATTCTGTAAATCGTACGTTGTTACTCTCACCTACCTGGACTGAAAAATCCATCAGAAGATACAGCTGACTAGTTCCGTCTGTAAGATACCAGCCAAATTGCTTTCTTTGCGTCCGGCTGTAGAATATTACTCTTGCATGAACTTATATTACACTATAGAACAATGCTAAATTCATTGGCGTTGTAATTGTACTGAAATAATTTTCTGTTTTTCTATAGATCGACTAGAGACTGCCAACAAGCAGTTAGCCAACAGGGATTACAGCGCGAATGAAAATACATCAATGGATGGCAGTTATGGATCACTGAGTGAGTATAAAGGTTTTCACAGTTCTACTTTCTTGAAGACAATCTTTTATGTTAATATTTTTTTAATTTATAAGTAGCCAACCTCAGTGTTTCTGTTTTAGTTGATTATTTTACAGTGTACATTTTAATTATTCACTTATTTTGTTATATCACTCATTTGTTTGTGTGAATTAGCATTAAAGATGGGAACTTGTCAAGACATCCACGGTTACAAACATACAGACAAAACTGTCTTCTACATTTTTGGTAGTACTTCATTATAACAAGTAAGACTGATAGAAATTCCTTAACTAGTGATAACAGATTCCCATCCTTGTAAACATAGTATATTTTTAGACCAAAATAGTTTTACCACAGATGGTACAAGTTTTGTACAATTAAATTTTATTAGTCACATATAGCTGCAGACACACACATACACACATGCACCCAAACACGCAAAGACCTCTGCAGAGATCATCTCTTCCTAAGTATTTAATTTCATTCTGCCATAAAGATTAAAGGATCATGACTAATTTTTCTACACACATATTTACTAAGAACTCAACATTACAGGAAACTCCCACTGAATGATTTAATAAGTTGTGGGTCTCTAGATTTAAGTAAGGCTAATTTAGGTTAATTTAGGTTAGGTGTCATTTGAAGCAGATGGAGCCAATACTAGCCAACTGTCTTAGCTGTGGTATAAAAGGATAACCCTATAAAACCAAATTTTCTGATAACCACATCTTCTTGCATCCTGGCAGTCTTCAGTACATGGCATTAGGCTTTACAATGTCTTCTGATTCATTCCATTTGTCCTGCAGATGTAGATCATGTTATATGTATTTTACACACAGAAACCATCACCAAGCAGGAGAGAAGTCTGTGCCTGTCGTGAACCATCTGAACCTTGCAGACTTTGATTACCTGATTTCACATTAGTTCAGAGTTCAAAATGTGCTCTGTGTTTTGGCTTACTTGGTAAATGCTTGACTTTAGGACATAACAGCAAATTGAAATCAGAACTCATGTGGTTAAAAGTAATTGATTTGCTTATATATAGTCACATTAAACTGTGTTTTCATCCTTTGCTCTACATCAGGAAAAGTGAATAAAACTAATTAAACCCGTCTTACGGTTGAACTGATCATTTTGGCAGTTTTGTGTAACTTACTAATGAATCACAGACTATTTACTACCAAAGACATGTTGATTTATCAAGCCAAACGTTAGCAGATTCTTATTCGAGGTATCTGCAATATCATTAGTAGTTGCTCTAATTGTCAGCAATTAGCAGAGTAATATGCAAAATGTTTTCTCACACACACCAAATTAAGTTTAGGAAAATTAACAAATCATTTATAAAATTTCAGTGTGCTTATTTTGCAAGTAACACCTGAGTCCTCATTTTGTGGTGTTGGTATGAAAAAATCCATGCTTAGGAAAGCAGTAGTACTACAGTGCTTGTTCAAACACTTCTATTGCTCAATCACTCATGTCTTTACATTTGTTTGCTTTATTGTTTCCTCCTGGACAAACTACACAAGTGTGTGTGTGTGTGTGTGTGTGTGTGTGTGTGTGTGTGTGTGTGTGTGTGTGTGTGTGTGTGTGTGTGTGTGTGTGTGGGTGTGTGCATGCGCATGCGTGTGTGTGGTTATATCATAAATGGTCAACATGTTAAACAGTCGACACACACACAATAGATCATTCAAAATGTCAACCATTCATAATACCAAACTAACTAACCATAACTCTGCCAAACATTCATCTCAGATTTTTCTGAATAGAGGTAGTGTTACAAAAAAATTTTTTTTTTTTTTTTTTTTAAGGTAAGGTGCATGGTTAGGATTAGGGTTAGCACTCCTTATTAAGACAGAGCGGGGGTCTCTGTATTTAGATGCTAAACATTTGGACAAATGTCCATTTTGTTGAATAAAATGTCAGTGTATTTAAATTAACAGCTCATTTAGTTGAATGACCATTTGGTTGAAAGTCAATTCCATTGACTAAATAACTGTACGTAGTTCTGTAATAGAAATGTGGAATATGTGGAAGTATAGGAAGCAGCAGAGGTGTAGTGTTTCACCCACAAAAATGAGTAATTTTGCCCCTCTGTACTTCCCTATATTCTATCAAAATACATTTGCTGACTCAACTCTCACCTATTTCAGTGTTTCTGCAATCAAATGTTAGTTTTTAATTTATATATATATGTGTGTGTGTTTGTGTATATATGTGATATGTGTGTGTATATGTGTATATATGAATATATATATATATATATCTATATATATATATATATATATATATATATATATATATATATATATATATATATATATATATATATGTATATATATATATATATATAGTAAAGTCAAACAGAAGCACAAACCAGTCCAAAAAACAAAAGTAGCCCAAGTGAAGTAGCTGGATTGGACCCACTCACCAAAAATGAATGACTCAGTAGTAAAAATCACAAAACCACTTTAATCCATTTATCCATTTTGTTCCTGGATTTATGTACTGATTCAACTAAAGTAGTTTTGTGATTTTTACTGAGTCATCCATTTTTGGTGAGTGGGTCTAATCCAGCTGCTTCACATGGGCTACTTTTGTTTTTTGTAGATATATATATATATATATATATATATATATATATATATATATATATATATATATATGTATATGGTTTCATGTCATATTACCGAAATGCATTTCGACAGTATAAAGCCGAAACCATCACAAACACCGACACTTCACAATCATGAAACCAAAATATCGAACATACACAGTACAGCACACAACACACAAACCATAACACCCACACCACAAAACAATTAAATACAACAAAACACCACACAAACACACACCTACACTACAGAAATGCAGGGGGGCAAGCCCCCTGCACCCCCCACCCCCTACTTATATATACTAACTCAGAGATTGCGCAAACAGTAAAGAAAAAAATAATCACACACAGCCAACACACACAATCATACCTCCACCTTCCTACCCTAACCCACTCGTACAAGTTAGAAAAACACTCACGCATACTCGCTCACCTTAAACTGTAGACACCATCCCAGCCAAACACTTCTGCAACATTATGTACATGCATAACAGCAAATTCGACATAGTCTTATTCATGCTTTTGCACTTTTGTTATTTTGAAGTTTCGACTTCATGGACATGAATTTCTGAAATTCGATATTTCAGCAATTCTTGTTTATGAAGTGAAACCATATATTATATATATATATATATATATATATATATATATATATATATATATATATATATATATATATATATATATATATATATATACAGATATGGGTCTACCTGAAAACGCCGACAACGCAGAACACCGACACCAGAAGATCGACAATGGAGAAGACCGACAGTTGAGAATCCCGATGCTGAGAACACCGACATGTTAAGGTGAGTGTGCGATAGGGATGGATGTTAGGGTCATGGTGTGGGTAAGGTAAGTGTGTGATAGTGATGGAGTTTAGGTTTAGGGGCGGGTTAAGTGAGTTAGGGTTAGGGTGCGGGTAAGGTAAGTGTGCGATAGTGACGGACCTTAGGGTTAGGGTTTGGGTTAAGGTTAGTGTTTAGATAGTTTTGTTTCTAAGGTTTAGTGTAGGTTTGTAAGGTTTTTGGTGTGCTTGTGTTGTGTGTGTGTTTTTTAGGAAAGGTATTTGTTTTGTTGTTTGTCTGGATTTTGGTTTGTCGAGCATGTGAAGTTCCGTGTTTTTGAACTTTTTTTTTTTCGATGTTTTCGTGTTGGTTATCTCGTTGTCGGCATTCTGCATTTTCAGGTAGACCCATATATATATATATATATATATATATATATATATATATATATATATATATATATATATGTTTACTATCAAATGTGTGAACAACACAACATAAACATAGGTTAATAGGTTAGTACTGGGCTATCTGCCCGAAGGCATATATTAGCCCAGCCACATTGTGCGGTATTCACCGCCCCTTTAGTAGTTCCCTAGACCCTTGTACTAGCAGCTAGTACCCTTGGCCCCTATCTAGTAGTGCTGTTGGTGTGATTCCCCGCTGTGAACTTTCTGTTACCCATCCACTCATCAAGGTTCCTCTTGAAGAGTGGTAGTGAGGGGCTCTGTCTTATGTAGATCGGGACCCTGTTCCATAGTAAGAGAAGTCTCGGCAAAGGGAATCTATCCCTCCAGCATGTTCTATTCATTGTTGTGTTGAGGTTTATATCCCTAGAGCGTGTAGCTCGAGTAGATTTAGTTTTGCTAAGATGGAGCATGTTCAACAATTCTGGGTTGGACATGGCTCTGTACGTTAGACAGAGATCACCTCTGAGAAAGCGGTATGCAACAGAGAACATCCTTAGCTTTTTCAATAGTGCTGCATAGGGCAACTGTTTGAGGCCAGTAATCCTCTTGGTTAGGTACCTCTGTGGTCTCTCCAGCTGCTGTAGATGTCTAGCCAGGTACATTCCAATTGGTGCATTGTACTCAATAATGGGTCTGATGAGGGAAGAGTAGAGGGGCACCATTACATCCTTAGATCTTGATGTGAACCCTTTCGTGATCAGATGGGTCACATAGAAGGATTTTCTAACCACTTTGGCAACATGGTTATCAAAGGAAAGCTGATTATCTACTTGGGTCCCTAGATCCCTTATTTCTTCTTCAGATTTCAGGGGATTACCTCCTATGTTGTAGTTTGCGGGTACTCTGTTTTTTCCAAAGGGGATTACTACGTATTTGTTTGCATTTAGCTTGAGACCATGGCTTTGACACCATGCATCATTCTCATTTAGGCCCTTCTGGAGGATCTCCATGTCGGCCGGAGAATCTATTATAGCACCCAGTTTGCAGTCGTCCGCAATCTTAGTCAACCACAGCCCTTCCGTGCTTGCCTGTACTTCTGAGAAGTGTATGCCAAACAGGAGGAGCCCCAGAACAGAGCCCTGAGGCACACCACTCACTACTGGTCTGGATTCGGACATAGATCCTGCTACTCTTACTTTATGATATCTGTCTGAGAGCGAGTTTGCGATCCATCTTGTGATGTAAGGGTTTATGCCCAGGCTGGTGAGCTTATCAATAATACCTGAATGGGGAATGGTGTCAAATGCTGTAGCAAGGTCAAAGTAAGCCGTGTGTACCTCCTTTCCCTTATCTATAGCCTGAGTAACTGTCTTAAAGAAATCCACCAGGTTCAGGAGGCATGATCTGCTCTTGACGAAGTCGAACTGTGTGGGGTCCAGCGAATGGAGGTTCACAATCTCTCCATTTATGAGTTCCATAATGATTCACTCCATAGCCTTACAGATCAGACTGGTCAGGCTTATTGGTCAGTAGTTCCCAGGGTCAGTTGTGGCCCCACCCTTGTGTAGCGGGACCACCGTTGCAGTGCGCCATTTTATGGGCACATATCCTGTGGAGAGGCTGAGACTGAACAGGGTATTAAGATGCGGGGTTAATTCCTTTTGGAGCTCACGTATGACACAGCTTGGGACACCATCTGGTTCCATGGAGGCAGTGTTTTTAGCTTTAGATAGAGCCTTGTTAACCAACGTATCAGTAATAATTGGACTTACACAATCCCCTGGAATGGTAATAGACCCTGTAGGTGGTGAGGGGAGAGAGAAATTTGCACTGAATCTGTCAGCCAAGATGTTGGCAATGTCAGAAGGGTCAGTGTATTTTGTTCCATTTTGTACTAGCTCAGAACAGACCTGAGCGTTGCCATTTAGGTTTTTGACGTAGCCATAGAAGGCCTTATGGTTATCCTTGGCATCCTTAGCAACTTTCTTTTCAAAATTAGCTTTAGTTGACTTGATGAGAGCCGTCAATTTCTTACTAATGCTGATCAGGGATGATTTTTCTACTTAAGATTTGACCTTTTTTTGTATAAGTCTCCTCCTTTTATTGTAAAGTTTGCTTATGGTCGGGGTCCACCAGACTGGTTTCTTCTTGCTTGAGGAAGGAGTCTTGGTTTTATTTGGGATAGCACAGTCCATGCAATCCTGAAGATGCATATAGAGTGCCTTGGTGTAGGATTCCGCATCCTGGATATCATTATCCTTCTGCAAGGGAATAGTGAAGCTTTCCACTTCGGATGCATGTAGTTTGAAGTTTGCTTTGGAGAGGTTTTTGACTATGGTTTCTTTGACTGGGGGAGGTGGAGGGGTGAGGATGTCCAGGGTTATCAGTTTGTGGTTGGATCTGACCAACGAGGGAGTGATAACGGGTGTGGTACAATGGGCGCCCATATTTGTGATGATTAAATCCAATATGTTGTCCCCTCTAATGGGGGAACATACTAGTTGTTCAAGGGCATTTGAATTTATAAATTCTTTGAATCGCTGAGCATAGGAGTTGGAACATTGGTAGTTCGCCCAGTCTATACCAGGATAGTTGAAATCACCCAAGATTATGGTGTTGGGTAGGACCTTTATATTTTCCAATGTCTCAAGGAATGCAGAGTGAGCATCTTGGGACATGGTGGAAATGTATGCAATATATCGACTCAGAATACCCACTTCCTGCATATTAATTAGGTCAGAATGTCGAAGTGCATTTAGTGGCAAAATCCCATTTGCACTTTTGACATTTTGTTTTGCAGTTCATTACTGCAAATCACGTGACTTAATGTTTTTGCAGGGGAGCAAATATTTCTGGGATAACGTTTTATCAGTTTTTAGGTTCCTGTAGATATAATAAAATGTTTTTATTTTTACATCTAAGTATACATTGTAGATGTATAACTTAATATAGGAGCATTCCTAGATGATTGTCACAGCTGATGTGAACACCCTGGCCCCATGTGCAAAAATGGGAAAAAGAGGTTGCCAATGGTTGGATGGATGGATGGATGGATGGATGGATGGATGGATGGATGGATGGATGGATTCCTTTATGAATGAAACTTAGGCCTTACAGATAGCTTGCTGTCTCTGAGAAGCTAAGGTCATGTGTTCTCAAAATATGCTAGTCCTCAATATCTAAACAGAGTTGCAATGTAGTACTTACTATGATAGTTCTTTTTTATCCAAAAGAAAACAGAATTTTATTCATAGGGTGGATGCTTATTTTTGTGTTAATTTTTGTGTTCTAGTAAATCTTTGTTAAAAAAAAAAAAAAAAAGTAGTTTTGAACCCAAGCTGTGATGAACACGCATATATGTCCATCCATTGCCACCAATTTAGTTGTGTGACATATAGAGGCTACAGTCTCACAATTCACACCACTACTACCAATTAGTATATGATGAACATGCATATATTCCCACCCACTGCCTCCAATTTATATGTGACAGACAGGTGCTGTAGTCTCAAGATCTACATTTGTGAGTAATTGAGTAATATTTGAGGGCTGAGTGGTACTAAAATGCATGTTGAATATGTACTGCTGCCTTTACTAATAGCAAACACCTGCCATACCCAAATAACCTTTGAACTGTACAGTTGTCGATCAAAGTTATAATCACTGGCTCCCCAGAATTTCACCCACCTCAGACTCAGACCAGGGCCATCCATTGCAGTCTTACCAAGTATAATTGAAGTTTGTCCAATATTATTTTGTACATGCGCAAACACACACACACACACACACACACACACACACACACACACACACACACACACACACACACACACACACACACATACACACACGCTGTTTTCTAGGAAGGGTTAATGATATCTCTTCAGTACCTTTTCTGTCTTTACAGTAATGCTGCCACCAGATAGACCTCCCTAGTACATAAAAATGATAATTATTTCTTACTCCAAAATAAGTCAACCAGTAGATATTTTTATGATAGCAGTAGTTTAAACAACCTCTCTTTGAAAAGTGGAAGGCAACAGCTGACATGCTGCCAGGTCTACACACATATACTTGTACTAATAAATAAATCACAGCCACTGGCATTTAAAACTGAATAATAACATTTTTTATTTTAAATAAATAATGCAATGTATAAAACCAGATATGTTAGCAGAGACAAACTTGCCCAAGCAAAATAGAAAAATAATTGTGTTTAAACTGAAAGATGGACAACAAAATAATTCAAACTAGCAACTTATATGGATCTATCACTACTAGTTGCTAAACAAATATGTACCTGCTACTGTTACTAGCTAAAGACATACATTAATAATGTTGAGCCTGTTCAACAAAGCAGGTATATTTCTGAATTACCTGTTGTTTATACACTCAGTAGTTCGCAGAAAAACTTTTCCACACTCTAGTACTCCCAGGATTGTAGAACACCCTACCCCTTTCCCAATTTCCAACATACACAACAGAGGAAGAAGTAGCTCTATGAGCAGGGGAAGGCAAAAAAGGAAAGCCCTGGGAGGAGAGTTGAAAGAACCCACTTTGAAGAAAATGTGGGAGAAAGTGACAATAACTTAGTATTGAATCTTTCACATAGACCTTTAGACAGGTATGAGTTAGAAGTCCTAAACAAAGGACTTTCGTTCATACCTACTACCAATAGTAACATGATAGACACCATTTTAGATATTAAATTGTTTGCTCGTAATTTGCAATTAAAATTGCTTTTTAATAATGGTGCTAGCAACACACGACTTGTACAATTTCGTAAACCTAGTGTATTTGTTCCTAGTTTACATCCATTAGTGGATGCCTTTTGCAAAATGGTTGAAGAGGATATTTACTCTACATCAAAGAAACCTTTTGTTTATTCCAAGAAGGGTAATTTATATTTTAGACAGAAAAAGGCACTAAATAATCTTAAGAACAATAGAAACATTTCAATCAGACCAGCTGATAAAGGTGGCCCAGTAGTAGTGTTAGACAGAGAAGTATTATGTTATATGAAGGAAATGCTGAGTGACTCTACTTTTTATATACCTATAGTCTTGCATGTTGTACAAGAACATGTTCTTAGGGTGTATAATACATTAGCCCTGTCAGTGTTTGTAGAAAAAATGTTAAGACCAGTAGTCGATTTAAATCCATTTATTCTAAGGGATTCCAAACAGTTTTTGTTGGACCTGTATAAGGAAACCGCAAATCTCCTTGATACTCTCCTACTCTCCCTTATTTTCTTGTTACAATGGATGTTAAATCTCTTTTTACTAATATTCCTAAACAATGAGGTATAGTTAGTATTCAGCAGTACTTGTCGCACTACATTGATATGGTAGCCACCAAGTTAGACTTGATCTGCCTGTTATTAGAGACAGTGTTAGAAAACAATATTTTCTTTTTTAATGATGAATTGTTCCTTCAAAAGGATGGCGTAGCTATGTTCACATCTTGTGCCAATAGCTACGCCAACCTATTCATGGCTATGTGGGAAAAGCAGAAGTTTTTTCCTTCACCCTCTTACAAGAAATGTCATATTTTATAGACGTTTTGTGGATGATTTGTTTCTTCTTTGGAATGGTAGTGAGGATGAGTTGAATAGTTTCTTTGAAGAAATCAGTTCATTTACTAGTTTTTTGAAATTTACTTTGACAGTCTCAGCTTGTAGTATCCCCTTCTTGGATGTTCATATTGAATGACTTAGCAATGGTAAACTTAACACAGGTGTATACAGAAAACCTTGCTACAAAAATACATTATTACACAGGGAAAGTATGTATCCTAGATATGTCTTTACCAATATTATTAAAGGTCAGGCAATCCGGGCATCTAGGTTAAACACTATGCCAGGTAGTTTTGAAATGGAATTGGTAACCCTGCATAAAAGATTATTAACAAGGAAATACAAAGAAGATGAAATTTCTATAGGTTTTCAGTGTATAGAGAACTTTAGATTAGATAGGGCATGCCCTTATTTTTCAGAGCAGGGCAATGAATATTATACTACAGAAAGCAATGCCACCAATGTCAATGTACCAACACAAAAAATCTCATTATTTTACACACATGATTTCCACCAAATAAGAGACATCTTGTGTAAGCATTGGAATGTTTTAACAGTTGACCCTAATATTAGGGAAATTGTGGGTGAATATCCACAATTTTTATTTAAAAACAAGAGGAATTTACATAGACTCTTATGTTATACTAATGCTACTTCATTCCATGAAAATAGAAGTCATTTAGGCACCAAACCATGTAATAAGTGTAATTTTTGCACATTTATATGTGAATCGAACAGGTTTATACATCCCAATACATCTCAATTTTTTAGCTTTGATGTCAGTGCTAGTTATGATACGGAACATGTAGTTTATCTCGCTTTATGCTCTTCTTGCCCTGCCTTCTATGTCAGTAAAACTGATAGAAGGTTTAAGGACAGGGTGAAGGGAGCACTTATATCAGATCCGTATTCCGTCAAACACCAATGCTTTGTCTAAACATGTTTTAGAAACCAACGATTCGCATACTTTTAAGTTTTTAGTTTTATATATTAATACACCTAGTTTGAGGGGACTAAGGAATTATACCGAAAGAAATTAAACTAACTGGATTATCAGACTGCAAGCACATATTCACCCTGGTCTTAATGATAAGGTCCCTTTAAGACCAGCTCTTAAAAATAGAAGGTTTCATTTTAAATAGTTTTTTAAACATTTTTTATTTTTTATAATAAATTGTTTTATTGATGGATTAATTAAAGATATTATTTATATAATATCTTTAGGATGCTTAAGTGATATCCATGTTTATGCAGTAATAATATTTTAAATATTTTGCCTTTACTACTTGTAAAGGTGTATTGTAATACTATTTGATTGTTCACTTTAAATGTATATGCTTTAATTATGATGTCATCATTAGGCTTAATTAGTAATTGAAGGTGTACTTGAAGGTATATAAGGTGTGTCTTGAACTACTTTATACTCTTATGGTTTGAAGAAGCCACTTTAGCGAAAGCGCTAAAAAACAGATATCTGCTAATAAAAGATTTGGTTTTAAAGAAGTTAACAGCATTTTGCTTCATTGGATTGGATTATTCTTATATTCCTGGTCTGAAGAGACTTGTCGTATACTGTTTGGTGTGATTTATATGACTTTGGTCTGAAGAGACTCATTGGATGCTGCTTGCTATTTTCTGCATGGTTTTGCACCTGAGCAGTTTCCTTTATTTTTTATGATTTAATTTCTGTGCTTTCTGCTCAGGAGCGTACATTTTCATGTGGTACTCATTGTTATTTGGATTATTAAAGACATACTTGATTTTCTGTCGACCTCTGACTTATAAATTCAAACACAAAATCTTCACAGGCCATAGAGTCTAGCTAGAGCTCTGTCCACGAATGTATCCCAGCTGTGCAGTTCAGTAATAAGGTAGTAACTAGCTCTAACTGACAACCTTTCTGCTTAAAACTTTCTTTGTACTTGAGTGTCATGCAGTTTGCTGATTTTCTTCAACTTGAGTGATGCTTCTATTTGCACAAGTATTTACTGTTGTGGGGGTGGGGGATAGTAAGGTAAAGTATTCTGATCTGAAGACACTGTGCACATATGAGAAGCAGTCATAGCTTCAGTTTATAACAATTCAACTCTATTCCCACTGAAAGCAATCACATGTTTAGTAATATTCATAAGTTTTTACATTCTACACATGCTATACATTTTACATGCTGAAAGGTTTGCAACAATCACACTTTTTATTTAAACAAAACTGCCGCAGTGGTGCAGCGGTAGTGTTGTTACCTCACAGCAAGAGGTTCTCCCGTTCATTTTTCGGCTGGAGTGCGCGGAGTGCCTTCTGTGTGGAATCTGCATGTCCTCCCCACGGTTGGGTGTGTGTTCGGAAGACATGCGTAAATGAGCGTGCCTTTGTTGAAGGTTGAACATTGAGCTGGCACCTCGGCGTTCATGAAAATTTACTGCCAATCATTAGCGGACCAGAGTTCTGCTGTGGTGACCCCTAACTGGGAAAAGCCGAAAGACAACAACAACCTTTAGCTTTGTATAGGAAGAATTACTTTTGTATGTGCTGTATTTTTTTTTTGCATTTCCCCCCACTTCCTGACAATCATCTTTTCCTCTCTCTGCAGATTGTCCCAGTCATGCCCCATCACTGAGGTGAGGGTCAGCTGGGAAGGGACTTCATTCAGACTGCCAAAAGGGGTAGTCTGAGTCTTTTTCATGCCCACTTCTGTCTTCTGTAGAGTTGAGGCTGTTAATAAAATGTTGGATGGTCAACTGGGTCTTAGTCTGGGCTTCTTCCATCTATGCCCTGCAGCTGTGTTTTATAGATGTTTTTTGTTGTACTTTAAGTTTAACTAGAAGGGCTAATTTTCTATAACAAGGTGATGGTTCTCTCTGTAATAGGATCACGATGTCTCTTTGAAAAAATTGTAGGGTTATTGTTCTGCTGAGTACTTATTGTACTAGAACTATAAAATGGCATTCAACATTTTGATAATTTGAAAGATGCCTTTGATGTAGCAATTTGTTTATATGTCATAATAACCAAACATGTATATCATTAAAAGTGGATACTGTGCAGTCACTATTTCACTTCACTTAGAATTCTATTCTTCCAGGTGAAAACAATGCTACCACACTTGTATTTACTTAAACTAGCATGGAAAGCAAATCTCCTTACTAAAAAATGAACATAATAGACTTATTCTTATAGACAGGCAGTGTCATGGGAGCCTAAATGTTTCTGGAATATACAGAACTCGTTAGTTTATGTTTTTTTTTTCTTCCTGTAAATAACTATTTATAATTACCACAGCAATGTGAGGTATTCTTTGCTCTTCAGTGCATGTCCTAATTATTTTAGACAGTTTTAAAGAAGCAGAGCTCCTGTCAGCAAGAATAGCTCTAGATCTGTGCTTGTAACAGGAAACAAAATCACATTACATCAGACATTTGTGATGTGAAAGGATAAAACAATTAAGAGACATTCTGACTTAACATTTCTAAAAAATAAACAGAAGAAACATGTCTCATAATGAGGCAAATGTAAACGTGTTGTGACACATGACATATTGTGTGGTACATGCCATGTTCTGCCCTGCAACACTCAGCCACAGTGATAGACCATGTACCCATAAGGCATTAATATGAAACAAAATAACAGCTAGAGCACTTCCTGCAGGCAGTTCTTTGCCCATGTAGGAAATGTTTTTTTTTTTTTCCCTTGAAGACACAGCAGAAAAGCATATTCAAAGAAGAACTCTGTTCTGCACTGTATCAAAACTCTGCCTTACTGCAGCAGGAAAACTTCTGAGTATAGAACATGCGAGTGCTAACTGTGAAGTGCTATCATGAAATGGTCTTCGAGTCAACGGCCATCTGGTGCTGGGAGAAGTTTCATCTGTTAAACCAAAGTGACAAACGCAGAGATGGGTTATAAGTTTCCTTTAGTAACAGTTCTGATGTAAAATTTCTAATCACTTTTTGACTAAGCACCAGTAAATAATTTTCGTAGTGAAACAACATTTCTTCATTTTCAAACCCTTGCTTTTTATTCCCTTATAGTAAGAAATTGTCTACCCAATCTTACCACACAACTTTTTTTTAAGTTAGCCATATAGTATGCGGTATGTGACATTAATAGAACCTGCTGGAGGGACAGTTTTATCTCCCAGAGGTTACCTCACCTTTGGAACAGACTCCCACTTCATGTCAAACAGAGCACCTCATTGGCCCTCTTCAAATGCAATCTGAACGATTGGATGGATAACCGTAAATGCCCCCCAGGGGTTCCACCTGTGTCCCACTTGGACAGAGGCAATAGGTGTTGATTGTGGAAATAAGGGTAGAACTTGGCTAGAATTGTAAGGACCCTAGGGCCATTAGCCTAGTAACTTCCTGTGATCTATGATAGGCTCTCACTGTTTTGGTCAAATGCTGACTGGGTAACAAAATTCAGTTAAATAGTTTAATGCAGTTATCACCATGTCATTAAGAACTGATGGTATACACTAATTTATGTTTAGAAGCTCTAAAGACCTCAAGTTCAAAATAATGCTACAGGCACTGAACCTGATCTTTTATCACTGTTGATAAAAAAGCATAGATCAAGGTCATAACTTAGTGAGGTTTGGGTGAGATTTATAGACATGGCATAAACGCAAGGAGCTAATATTCGATGAAATGCGTAGAGAAAATGCAACATAATTCATAACAAACATGCACCACAAATGCATCCAACCTCTGTACCAACAGATAAGGTAAGTTTTTAGTATTCAGATAGTAAATCAACTGTTATACAATTCAAGATATCTGTATGGAAAACCTAGACCATAACTTAACGTGCTACTATTTACAAATGGTCATTATGTCTTCCAGCCAGGGCAGAGGAAGATAGTGTTTTCCAGTGTCAGCAAAATGCTACCCCAACCTCAAGGCAATCCAAGTATGCCTATAAGTCTTATGGAGATGATCACACACAGAGCATTACACATTTGCCCGCTTAGCTTCGGTCCAGGCATATGTAGACATAGTTATATATATTAACATGACTGCAGACTAAAGGGCAACGTAAGAAAAAAATTAAAATGCGTTTCATATTCGCATAGCTTGCTATCAGTGCTGCTATAAGACATTTACTTTTTAGTTAACATGCGAGTGTGAGCAGATCTTCTTCCTGGAAAGACAAGTATTTCCTTAAAACGTGGTACTGCAGTGACACCATTTCCAAAGAATAGGTCTGTAAAGAGATGCAGAATGTGTGTAATACACAGGAATGGGTAACGAGCCAAACAAAGATTTTATATGTTATGAAATTATTGTCTTACTGCTGCATAGCAGGGATCCCGTAGTGGTATAGCACTTGCTCCATATGTTAGTAGGCATGAAGAACATGCACAAATACACATTCATTACATTGATTTTGTGTGTGTGTGTGTGTGTGTGTGTGTGTGTGTGTGTGTGTGTGTGTGTGTGTGTGTGTGTGTGTGTGTGTGTGTGTGTGTGTGTGTGTGTGCATGCGCGTCACTCATGTGTGGTATTCATCTCTGTATGAATCCCTCCATGATTTTACAACTGGGAGTATAGACTGCCATGCATTGCACACATGTATTGTATCTTATGTGAGGCTTGCACTGTACTAATGCAAAGTGCACATCTTGCTGTATTGTTCTCATCTGCTGTCACTGTTACAACTCATCATGGCACCGCTTCTAATTGCAATTGGCTCACATTCTGTGATCTATGGACATGTACTGTGTAAGCACATCATTCCATACTCCATGTGTTTCCCTGCCATATGTATGGTTTTGTTCATGAATTGCCAGTATCATGTCCCAGATGGTAACAGCCATGTATCTCGTATGCACAGCAGACCAAGTCACTGAAATACCCTTTCCAGTTTTTGGAAATTTTACCCCACTAAAAACCTTTTCCAGCACAGTTCAACAAATACAGCAGTCAGGAAACTTACTGTATATTCATTGCCATAAAGAGCCCAGTGCCCCATTCCATTCCAGTCTTTAACCTAGACAAAAAGGGCTTTTACTTCATTTGTGATCATTAAAGAAATAGCTCAATAAATATTTTGTCTCTAATAGCTTGAAATGGAGCTGGGGCCTGTCTGAGCCTTGTTTGTGCTTTAGGTCTCATTCAACTTGGCTTGACCTCTGTATTCATATGAAAGGGAAATTTTCTGTATTCATGTGGGATGGAAGTTCAGGCCTAGACAGTAAGACAGTTTTGGCAAAACAAACTTTTTTTTTTTTGGTTAGTCTGGCATGTATGCACAATGTCATAAAAGTAACACTACTTCACACATAAAGCTCATTCCAGTCATCCTGTATGCTGATGGCCTGGTAATGTACAGATATTCTTCATATTGATCACTGCTGCAGTAGCCTTACCTACATGGGTTATATCCTACCAGCATTGTAACAGTCAGCCAGCTCCCAAAGCTTCAGGGCACCTTCCACACACCCAAACTGTCAAGCAGATTGAGATGACTAAAAGACAAGTTTGGGGGCAAAGTCCTTCGGAGCTTTACTGGCATTGAAGAGTCTGCTTCTCTTAGGCTTTGAGGATTGACGGTCAGCTTGTACTTTCCTTTGCTAGGCAAATAAGTTTCCTTTTAAGGAGTAAAAAACTTCAGTTTTCTTATAGTTACTGCTAATTTATTACTTTCCTCTTCAGGAAAATCATTTTAAAGCTAGGAGTGTTGTGTTTTAATGGACTGTCTTGAGACTGTAATGAACTTTTTACTATAGCACTCATTTTATGCTGTCGGTTTTAAAGTAGTGTAAATTAACTGGTAATATATTTTTTTGTGGAGAAATTGTGTTTAATTTCCCATTGAGGGCTGCCATAGTGTTTGAAAATCCTTTTTAATGTGTTTTTTTTTCTGTCCAAAAAGTAAAATCTGTGGACTGATAGTTTTACCAGCATTTGCTGCTCGTCTTTCCTAGGAAAGAGGCACCATTTTTGGCTTGAACATGGAACAGATTGCCAGTCCCATGGCAAATCCTTTTTCCAGACATAAAAAAGAAAAAGGTAAGCAAACAGCCTTTGCCACCACAGTAGGCTATCATTTTGCCTCAACCACAGGTGGGTGACTCTACTTTGGCCATTTGTTCTCCTTATGACCACTCATCTTTTACCCCATATCCCTATGGGTGTACCACCTACAGCCATTATGGACCAGGTGTTAGTCATTTCCCCTGCAGCTGTTGGAGTCTATCAGTGGGCAAGGGAGAGCCACTCTTGTTTGTCCTAGGGGAGAGAGAACAGAGAAGACTTCCCTGTTATGTCAGAATGCTGTCCCCATCCCTGGAGAAGCAGCAGCTCCTGTTAGTGACATGTTCCACCCCATTTTTCATGTCAAAAAGAAACAGAAAGCCAAACATGTATTGACTCCTCCACAAATTTCTTTGGATAGAAGTAGTTTACTGGGACTGGCTCAGGCTTTTATTTATTTCTTTATTTATTTTACATTTGTTGACCGGGAATAGTTCAATTGAGCTGAAAAATAGCCCTTTTTTAGCAGAGACCTGGGGAGAAAAGCTCCAAAACATTCTACAATACAACGAGAGATAAAAATTACAGAGGTAAATATTCAAAAAAAGATAATTTCAAGTGTTAACTACATTATACAAATATCATATGTTTACAAGTCATCATTAATATGCGGAAAAGTGAGAAGAGACATATTTTCACAGTCTTAAAGTATTAGTTCTATATAAACATTAGTTGCTTTCAAGTGACGGTTTAGATGAGGTATTTAGAAAGAGAAGAGTTAAGCTAAAGCACAGGAAATCTAAGTTTAAAAGAGACTGGTAGGCAAGGCCAGGAGGGGTAGAAGTGTTGAAACAGTAGAAAGTAGAGGATAAGTTTAGGATACTGATCCTTCTTGTAGAATCAATTTGGTAAAAGAAAGAGGGATGCCTCTTTTCCTAAAGATATTCAAGATTCTGAATCTGAACAGGAAGATGCAGGGACAGATTCAGCATTTTGTCCTTAGAGTTCTGATTCAGATTTAGAGGTTCTCCCTTTCTCTGAGACTATTGCTAAAATGTCCCAGAGTTTTCAGTTGGAAAACACTGAGGTTTCTCAATCCTTTAGAAAAAACTATGAGTTGTTACAGAAGGATTTTCTAGAACCTACACCCATTCATCTCATCCTGTCTCCTTTAGAGGATGTGTGTCTTACTGCCTGCAGTTTTCCTGATAGTCAGCCAGCAGTCCCTAAAAAGGCATATCAGATGTATAAAGTTCCTGAGTCTTTTAATTTTTTTATATGCTATTCCCAAAGCTGACACAACTGCTATAGTTTTAGTTGACTCCACTGGTGCAAATCACTTAGGTAATTCCAATCCAACTCCTTCTAATAAATATGAAAACGTTATGTATAGGTGTGAGAGAAAAGTGTATACTTCTGCAACTTTTATTTTCAGAATTTTAAATTGTCAAGTTCATGTGTAAAGCTTGTTCTGACATTTTATGAAAGTATGAGGAATGTTTTAAATAACTTAGTTTTGTCTGTTGTAAGGTCGCTACTCGTTGTAGTATATGAATGATTCTGCTGATTCTTCTTCTTGCACTAGGCCCACTGGTACTGCTTTAAGGAAGTTTCCTTGGGTGCATTCTCAGAACCCACCAGATGATTTAAAAAATGAGATTTTAAATTCTCTCTTAACTAAAGATTTTGTGTTTGGCCCCACTGCTGCAGAGTTGATCAAAAAGTGCGATGAAAGGGGCAAACTGATCAAGGGGATCTCAAAGATTGTTCAGCCCTCCTTTTCTAAATTGTCCAAGGGATTTTTTTTCTCCTCATCCAATTTTGGCAAAAAAAAAAAACAGAATAAACAGTTTCAACAGAATTCAGGTAAACAGACATTTAAGAAGTGGCAAAGGGGCTCCAAAAAAGAAGTCTTGAACCTCCCAAAACCAAGGTCAGTCCAACAATTGTTGATGACTGTTGAAGAGACCTTATGACTCCCTCCCACCTTAACCCCTCCGGTCTTCCAGAAAGTCCGAATCTTACATTTTTCTCTTTTGCAGCAGATTGTTTCAGACATGTGGGTTCTGAAAAGCATCCAACAGGTTTACAGATAACAATGGGAAGAAATTCCTCCTTTCAAAGGAGTCATTCCTCATCCTGCAGATGAGACTCTTTTGTTTCCACCAGTTCTCCATCACATGCTGTCCCAAGGATTGGTAGAACCAGTTCCTCCTTCCCAGGTGTGGGAAGGGGTTTTATTCAAGGATATTCCTAGTGCCAAATGAATAAAATGCTTGGAGACCAGTTCTGGATCTTTCTTTCCTAAACCTGTTTATGATACTGCCTAAACTCAAAATATCACTTCATAACCTGTTACATATTCTTTTTCTTCCAAGTTTCCTGGTAACACAATACTTAAAAGATGGTTCTGATTACATTTCTATCCATCCAGACTTCAGACTTTTCTTAAGGTTATGTGTGCCTGGATCACACTGTCAGTTCTCTGCCTTATCCTTTGTACTATCCACTGCACCAAGAGTTTTCATAAAATGTCTAGCTCCAATTATAGTTCATTGCACGCTACAGGGTAACCAGATTTTTCCATATTTAGATGACTTGCTTATCTTTGCAGAGTCTTTTTCAAGATGTCAGATGTCTCTCTCTTGGGTGAGAGATCTCTTGCACAAGCTGAAATTCCAAGAAAACATTCTAAAGTATTTCTTGACTCCCTCATGTAGGATTGTGTTCCTGTGATGTCAACTAGACACATTTAGTTCAAAGAGCTTTTCTTCCACAGGAAAAATAGATCTTTATCTTGATCAATTTCTAAGGTTTACCCTCAAACTTTGGTCACTGGAAGGGAATACCTCAGAAGTTTGGGTCTCATGGCATCTATGATTCTCGTGATACCCCTACAAAAACTCTAGATGAGAAGGATACAGTGGTATCTGAAATCTCTTTGGTTCAGGCATCAACACCCTTTTATCTTTCCAGATCCCAACACTGGGGTTTGTCAGAAGAGATGTTTTTTTTTTTTGTGGAGACAACAGATATCCTTAAATCTAGGTCTTCCCTTCTCCCTCCCTGCTCCAAAGCAGTTAGTCACCTCAGATGCATCAAACGTATTGGAGAGCAATTTCAGGAGGGATAAAAGTGCAGTGGGTGTGGGACACCAAGGAAAGATGTAAGCACATAAATATCAAAGAGATTCTTTGCCCTGATCGAGGCAATCAACTCTCTGAACCACCTTTGGTCCCTGGGATATCGCCAAGTAGTCACAGAAAGTACCACAATGATGTAGCACATTACCAGGCAAGGGGGGACCAGGTCATACTCCTTTTGTAGAGTAGCCATGTGAGCTTGGGATAGAGCTTCACAGCATAATCTCACTCCAAAGGCACCCTACATTCCGTCAGAGGAAAACTGTGTGGCAGACACAGTGAGCAGGACCAGGGCAGACCCTCATGCATGGAAACTAGATCCAGGGGTTTTCTAAGATTTGATCCATCTGTAGGGAGTTCATCAAGTAGACAGACCCCCGTTGCCTCATTTCTGAACAGTCAACTGCAAAACTGTGTTCCAGAGCTCCACGTAAAAAGGCCTGGAAGACAGATAACTTTTCTTTTCTTTGGGCAAGAATATTCCTGCATACATTTCCACCCTTTCTGCTAATATTCAGTACTTCTAAAGACTCAGAAGGTATCCCCCAGATCACTGTGGTGACTCCTTGCTGGTCCAGATAGCAGTAGTTCTCCCTTCTTTTGGAAATGGCCTGGGGCAGTTACCACAATCTTCCTCACACAATGGATCTACTCACATGAGAACAGCATTTTTTGATACACCCCAACATCAGTTATCTTCAACTGACTGCCTTGATGAAAGGGTCTTAATACCTTCTAGGCATCTGCTTACTGAGAAAGTGCAGCAGGTACTGATGCAGACAAGAAAGTCTGTTACTAGAAAATCATACGGTGGTGGTGCTGCGGTAGCGTTGTTGCCTCACAGTAAGACGTTGTCCCGTTCGATTCTCAGCTAGAGCGTCTTCTGTGTGGAGACATGTGTGAATGGGAGTACCTTCATTGAAGGTTGTGTGTCAGGGCCGGCAACTCGGTATGTAAAAATCTACTGCCAATCATTATCGGACCGGAGTTCTGCTGTGGCGACCCCTAATCGGGAAAAGCCGAAAGACACAACAACAACAACAAATGGAAAAAGGGTTTCTAGTTGGTGCCAGCAATATAACCAGTAACCATTCAGGGCTAGTTGTTATCCAGTTTTACAGTATTTGTGTGAGTTACTATCAAATGGCCTTTCTTATTTCTCTATCAAGGTTCATTTATCAGCTATTTCAGCATTTCTTCCCATGGATCCTCCTCTTTCAAGGCAGTCTCACATCAAAATATTCTTGAAATGGGTTTTGCTTAAGAGGCCTCCAAGTAAACTGGTTGGGATCCTTGGGATCTTAGTTTTGTGCTAGAGAAGCTAATACTTGTTCTGTTTGAACCAGCTAATCTGGCTAACTTGAGGTTCTTAACATGGTAAACATTTTTACTGATTGGTCTGTCCTCTGCAAGAAGGGTATCTGAGTTATAAGCTCTTATGGTTAGTCAGCAATACCTCATTTTCCATAGGGACAGGTTTTCTTTGAGAGCTAATCCTTCCTTTATGCCTAAAGTGATATCTGAGTTTATTTTAAGCCAAACTATCCATTTTCCTGTTTTCTTTCCTGAACCTAAAAATGAGGGAGAAAGGATACTCCATACCTTGGATGTCCACAGGCAACTCGGGTACTATCTTGACAGAACTAAATCTTTCAGATTATTGGATCTATTGTTCAATTCTTGTGATGGTAAGAAGGCACAACCTGTGTCAAAACAAATTATTTACAAATGGTTGTCTAAGGCTATTACCTTTTGTTGTACTCACCATGACAAATCTATTCCAGGCAGGGTCAAGGCCCACTCTACCATGGTCTTGGCTTCATCTAATGCTTTTTGGAAAGGGTTGGATTCTAGAAGTATTCTGGAAGCTGCTACTTGGTCCTCTGTATGTACTTTTACAAAGCACTATAAGCTTGATTCCTTCTCAAGGTCTGGATCAAGTTTTGATAGGACCATTCTCCAGTGACTCCTGGACAATTCTGCTTCCTCCTCCCAAATATAGTTATCTCTGGTAATCTACCCATATAGCTAAACCTACTGCAGCAGTGATCAATATTAAGAACATAGTACAGTTCTGTAAGTTGAACGTACCATAACAGTAGATGTTTGAATGATCACTGCTGCGGTAGCAGCTCCCTCCATACTTCTTGTCTTTTGGTGTGTTTTTTATGCCAGTGTGTGGACAATTTATTTTTTTGTCATTTCTAGCATTGTTCTTTAAGGGCTTAGTCTCCCTCTATCTGCTGGTAGGAACACTCTTTGGGGCTTCACACCCAAACTTGTCTTTTAGTCTGTTCAGCTCAAGCTACCTGACAGTTGGGGTGCATGGAAGGTGCCCTGAAGCTTTGGAAGCTGACCAGCTGTTATATTCTTGGCAGAATATAACCAGTACAGCTAAAACTACTGCAACAAAGATCATTAGAACATTTATTGTTATGGTAAGTTGAACATACACAACTCTACTATCCAACCAATCACACTCCATTTTCAAAAGAAACACCAAAAAATAAAAGCCGTGATATTTGGAACACAATGAAGACTGTCCTTAGTCCCACAGTACTGAAATATCCTGCAAATAACCAAGAACCCCTGAAAACAACCACGAGTTTTAGGTACATTGACATCGGTTTGTTGAGTAGCTCATGTGCCAGTATCTTGCTACATTACCAAAGCCAAAGTAAAAAAAATGTCCCACTTCTTTTCCCTGATTGGCAATCATTAAAGGAATCATCCTTGCCAGCTTGATTTGGATTGTCTTAAGAGTCCCAACAATCTCCAGTAATATATGTTGATTCCTCACATCATAGTAGCACTTCAGACACCACTGATCAGTATTAACAAACACTAAGAGGGTAGCTGTCCATCATACATTAAAAATATTACGAATTTATAAACTAGTCTAAAACTATTACTAATTCATAAACTAGTCAATCCAAGTCCTGCCCACTCTTTGCCAGGCAATTTAACCCAGTGTACCTCCAAATATAACCTTTTCCATCATTCCCTCCCTACAAACCACTAAAATTAAATTATACTGGTCCCTCAAAAATGGGAAGCACTACCTAAAACCCCAAAAGCACATACATTCTAAACTCATACATGAAATTTAAATTCTAACCTAAAAAAATCTTATTTAAAGATGTTATCAACAAATGCTTCCAACAAAACAGAATTACATAACTTGCAAACTCAAAGCTTATCAACCACAGCCCTTCTTGCTAACTTACAAAGTATACTTGTAAACGTCTATATTTTCCCCAGGATGTGCCTACTAGGCCATGTTTTAACTCTATGCCACTAACTTGAACTGTCCTTCCAGTCAGCTTTACACTGCATTCCCGTTTTGTCAGTTCTCCCTCCCCTTATTTATTTATTTATTGTTTGCATATCTTGCTACTGGAAGTGTAAATATTGCATTACTGTGTAGCACAACTTGTTTGTAGCAGCTTCACTACAACTGCAATGTGATTGTATTGATACGTCCTTTTATTTTCATTGTTGTTCTAAGTGCATGTCATTTCCACATCTTTTTCTTATTCTCCTGCCTGTGCCTAAAATGGTATATTTCCACTAGGATCAGTTCTTTAATATGGCTAATATATTAAAATAAGTAAGTAGGTGTGTGTGCACGTGTGTGCGCATATGTGCATGTGTGCACGTACTTGTGTGTGCGCGTGTGCATGTGTGTGTGTGTGTGTGTGTGTGTGTGTGTGTGTGTGTGTGTGTGTGTGTGTGTGTGTGTGTGTGGGGTCAGCTTCTGTTTCATCTTGTAGAGTCAAAGCTGATTCCCTGAAATGACTGTTACTTGAATCTTCAGTTAAAAAACGAAACCTTGCCAACTCTGAAAACAGTTGGGTCTGGGTACAATCTTGGTAACAGTAACTGTTTACTGTGCATTAGATGTGCACCTGAGTTGCTGTTTCCAGTTCAGTTTATAAAGGCAGTCAGTTTCAGCATTTCTGATAGATACAGCTTAAAGCTACAGCCTGTTTGGGAACTCGGCCTTCTCTGAAGGCCACCCAAGTTCGGAAAGCTGCATTCTGTGTCCTGGACATGACAGAAACGCTGCAGATTATGCAAGAAATGAGACCTTAGTCCTTACTCTGACACTCGTGTTGCATTTTTAGATGACTGCATGCTATGTATATTTGGTTAGCTGTGTTAAGTATGTCCGTAACAGATGTACTCATTGTTTGCTTTGTGGAGTCCCTGACTCAGAATGAATGAGCTTGCAGTCCAAAAAATTTAATTCCTAAAGTCAGCAAAGTAGCAGTTTTATATATCCCTTTACTTGAAGGTGTGTGCCTAGAGCCTCCCCCCTGCTCTGATAAGCTGCTCCCCCAATTTCTTTGTCAGCTGCTGAATCATGGTCATAGGAGGTCATGCTGTAGGACAGCATTGTTGTATTCACCCTGTGCAACCGAGCTTTGATTAATTATCTTGAGGCTAGTACTATACCTGTATGTTCTTATTCTTAAGATAACTGTATCTCTTCTTAAGTTAAGACAAGTGTATCTGTTCTTAAGTTAAGTCAAGGGCATCTGTTCTTGAATTTAGTGTTTGTGCACAGTACTGCAATGAATCTGTATATAAAATGATTTAATAATTTAAAAAAAATTTGCAAAACATATACATATGCAATGCTGTAAGATAAAAGATGCTGAGAAAAATGTATCAAGCTGAAAGGGAAACAGTAGATCTATCAGCCCGGATACATTGATGAAAGACATTGCAATGTGATAAACGGAGGATAAACTGAAAACCAAATATTCATCTGTAGGGCGGTTAATGAGCTCAGCATGTTTACCACTTTCAAGCTGTAAGATCAAAAGGATAGGAGATCTTTCACCAAGGCATGTTCTTAGATTACATTTCCAGATGCTGTAGTATTTTTATGGAAGGTATCGTTTTTCTTTTATGTGTAAAAGAACCACCTCAATGCACTATATTTAGTAAATAAATCATTAATCTTAAATTTTAGTAAACAAAACAAATGTACTCAGCCACATAATTGGTTGAACTATAACATATTTACTTCAGTGTTTCTTTATGTATCAGTGAAGTCTATAATTTCAGAATGTTATACATCTAGCCAGTTTTGAAGTGTTTTACTGTTGTGGTGTAAAAAAAACTGAAAAAACAGAATTGCTAAGTTCACTGTTTTACATACAGAAATATAATTTATGATGTAAAGTGTCACTCCAGCCATTCTGAGTGGAATTTTCCTGAAATCCCTGCATTGTGATAAATTAAAAGGATGAATAAGGTATCTTCGGAACTGTGAACAATATTTTCCCATAATCTTTCAACAGTAAACAAACACCATCAAAAAAGTGTTGTATGGTTTCTGTGTATTAAAATGATGTGTTGCACTGTGAAACTTACTTTCTGTGCTGTAAAATTTATTGCCCTTTATAACATATTAACTACTGCATAAAATGTCCGTATATGGAAAGGAGTACTCTGATATCTTAACATTAATCTTTTAGAGCTTGTATATGAGAGTGTGATAGATATGGCAGCAGTTTAAAGAATGTAACATTCCCATGTGTTTATTTTATAAGAAGTTTGTCAGTAACCTGAGTAAGCATCTTATTCAAACAATTTTCTAATGTACTTGCATATATAACTGTATATGTATTCTATGGGTTTAATTTCTTCAAGTGTATGAGTTTCTAATACCACAACGGGCATGGACCCCATTCCTAAGTCAAAGTACAACAAGAGTTCATGAAATTAGTATTGTTTCAGTCTTTACTAAGAGAGCTCTTCTCAGCATCCATAATGTGCCCAAAATTACCTCCTACTGTAATTCATATGGAGTTACATGTATTGGTAACATATTTAAGTGTGTAAATTATTTTTTTATTAAACCTGTTGCTCCTACTACTACTGGAACTGTCTGCATAGCTTTCTTCCACACTGCTCTTGTTTCTGCTCGTAAATCCTGGTATTTTATGACTTTGTGTCTTTCTGTATGTAAGACACTGAAATCACTAGGTATAGCAGTTTCAGTGATCAACACTACTCGTCATTATTTCATGGACTACTGTATATCAATTTCTCATGTCTGTTTTTTGAACTGTTGGTAATGGGTGATCCCATGTGATGCACCCTTCAGCACTCTTTGTAGTGCCTTGTGGTTCATGTTTCTAATGCTTCTCAGTTACTTCTCTAGTGTAGTGTATATCGGTGTATATTGTTGTGCATATTCTATATTGTATTGTATATTAGCATGCATTCTACATTGTAGCATATATGTACCAAAATGGACTACATAAGACTGGAGTTAACCACGCATAACAAGGTGAAAAACAGCTGTGTACATGGTTAAACGATAATATATATGATAGTGCAGTCTATGTACTTATGTTTACTGAGACATGGTTAAATGATAATATAAATGATGACATGGTTAAATGATAATATAAATGATAATGCAGTCTACGTAGAAGGGCTTACATTATTCAAAGCAGACAGAAACCAGGCACTCTGTGGAAACTCAAGGGGAGGGGGTGTGTTTATCTATGGCAGCAATAACTGGTGCAGCAACTGTAAGTTGGTTACTAAATACTGCTCTGGAAATATCAAGTTTATGTCACTGAAATGCTGACCTTTCTACCTGCCAAGGGAGTTGAATGGTGTGAGCATCACAAAGGTGTATATTCCCCCCAGTGCCAGTACCAACGAGGTACTGAATACACTTTACCAGTCAATCAATGAGCTGCAAAACCAGAATCTGAAGTTTGCCCACATAATAGTAGGTGATTTTAATCAAGCAAATCTGAAAACAGTTTTACCTCATTACTTCCAACATGTGGTCTTTGCCACGGTGGTGCAGCTGTAGTGTTGTTGCCTCACAGTAAGAGGTTCTCCCATTCGATTCTTGGCTGGAGCGCCTTCTGTGTGGAGTCTGCATGTCCTCCCGCTGGTCGAGTGGCGTTCGAAAGACATGCATGAATTGGCGTGCCTTAGTTGAAGGTTGGGCGTCGGGCTGGCACCTCGGCACCATAAAAATCTACTGCCAATCATTAGCGAACCGAAGTTCCTCTGTGGTGACCCCTAACCGGGAAAAGCCGAAAGAAGAACAAACAAACAAACTTCCAAGATGTGGTCTTTGCAAAGGGGGAGAGAACATTCTGGATAAGGTCTACACCAATGTGAAGCTAGCATATAAGGCAGTACGTCATCCACATCTAGGTAACTTGGATTATCTCTCCATTATGCTACTACCAGCATATAGGCCATTGTTAATCAGAGGAAAGCCATCTAGAAAGCAAACAAGGGTATGGCCAGAGGGAACAGTCTCAGCACTTCAGGACTGCTTTGAAAGCATGGACTGAAATATATTCAAATAGGCACCAACTATGGACCAGAAAATCAGCATGGATGAGCACACACAGTCTGTGCTGGACTATATATCAAAGTGTGTGGATGATGTGACAGTCAACAAGAACATCATCACATGAGCAAATCAGAAACTCTGGCTCACAGGTGGAGTGTACAAGCTCTTGAAGGCACACAATGCTACCTTTAAGTCTAAAAACAAAAATGCTCTTAGGGAAGCCAGAGTGAAACTAAGTAGAGGAATAAGAGAGGCTAAGCATGCCTATGGACAGAAAATTTGGGGTCACTTCTTGGACCTGAGAGACTCCAGGTTTCTGTGGCAAGGTATACAATGTATATCAGACTACAGGCTCCTACCTTCTTAATGTCATGATAACACAGAGTTTCTCAGTGAGCTCAACACCTACTTCAGCAGGTTCAAGGAGGGAAACAATACAATAGCAACAAAACTGCCCAACAACCAACAAGATGAAGTGCTCTGCTTTCACCCAGTGGATGTTCAAAGGGCACTGCTATGGGTAAACCCAGGAAAAGCAGCTGGTCCTGAAAATGTTCTGGGGTGGGTGCTCAGGGACTGTGATGATCAATTAATGTTCTTACCATCATATTCAACACCTCTCTGCATCAGGCCACAGTACCTAAGTGCTTCAAGTATACAACCATTATACTACTGCCCAAGAAGTCTCCACCCTCAAGCCTGAATGACTACCGCCCAGTAGCTCTCACATCCACTGTAATGAAGTGCTTTGAGAGATTGGTCAAAGACTACTTAGCATTAAGTTTTCCTGGAACACGGACCCACTGCAATTCACTTATAGATCCAATTGCTCTATGGCAGATACCATTTCACTGGCACTTCACTTATCCTTGGCACACCTGGAGAACAAAAACTGCTATGTCCACATGTTATTTACTGACTCCAGCTTGACCTTCAACATGGTCATCCCCCAACATCTGATTGAGTAACTGGTCCATCTGGGTGTTAGCACTCCTTTCTTTATGCAACTGGATCCTGGACTTACTTACTGACAGACCACAAAAGGTATGTGTAGGCAACAACACCTTGATGAGTATCACACTGAACACTGGAGTACCTCAAGGATGTGTCCTGAGTCCCCTGTTGTTCACTATGGTGACACATGACTGCATCACTAGGTTCAACACAAACATTGTTAAGTTTGTGGCTGATACTACAGTGGTGGGTCTAATCAGCAATGGTGATGTAAAAGCCTACAGAGAGGAGGTGAACCAACTGATTGGCTGGTGTGACAACAGCAACCTGGCTGTCGATGTGAATAAAACAAAGGAGATAATAGTAGACTTAGTAGACTTCAGGAAAAGATGCAAGGCTCATTCTCCACTCACAGTCAAAGAAGAAATAATGGAAAGGGTGAAGAGCACCAAGTTCCTGTGGGTGCATATTGCTGAAGACTTGTCTTGGTCAATAAACACTAATCACATTGTCAAGAAGGTGCAATAGCGTCTACACTTTCTAAGAAGGTTGAGGAGAGCAAAACAACCACCTTTAGTTCTCACAACCTTCTACAGTGGTACCATCGAAAGCATCCTGATTAGTAATTTCTCGTTGTGGTATGGGAACTGCATGGTTTCAGATCACAAATCTTTCCAGAGGGTGGTGAAAGTGGCAGAGAGAGTTATTAGGTTCACGATCCCATCTATCCAGGACTTGCAATCTGCTCGGTGCCTCAGCAGAGCCATGAAAATAGTCAAAGACTGCACTCATCCTGCCCATGGTCTGTTCTCATGTTTGTTTTCAGGCAGGAGATACCATAGCTTACGTTGCAAAACCATCAGACATAATAGAAGCTTTTTTCCACAAGCCATCAGACTTCTAAACTCCAGTAATAACATACACCATGCTAGTCATGGAGGTCTGGAGTTACAACACTGAAGTAATTCACAAACATATGCAATAACTCTATAAAAGTGCAATCTTATACCTCATGTGCAATATTAACGATGCCAAGTTAACATTCTGTGCATTATGCCAAGTTAGCATTCCGTTCGCTTTGAAATCTGTCCGATTCTGATCTATGCAATATATTATCTTTGCAATATTTTGGGTACTGATGGAGACATGTAAGTGGAGTAGTCTTGGTGCATGTCATTGTATTTGTTACCGCACTACATAATTGCTGTTGTTGGAGTAGCATTAGTTTATGTTATTGTTTTATTAATATTAGTATTAGTATATGTTGCATGCACAGTGAGTTCAAAGTAATGCAATTTCGTTCAATTGCACTGGTGTACGGTCTGAGTAACAGTAAAGTTTACTTTGACTTGACTTTGACTTTGATATTGGATATTTTCATAGGTTCATAGGTAGGTACTAGGCTATCGGCCCGAGGATCAAAGCATGCCTAGCCAACAATGTATTGGCTTTCACCACCCATGTAGTGTTAAATTCCTGCCCCTCTATTGAGCAGAGCCCCAGACATAATCCCAGGGGTGAATTTCCTATCACCCATCCACTTATCAAGGTTTTTCTTGAAGAGTGCTAATGATGAGCTCTGCTTGATGTAGATGGGAATTTTGTTCCAGAGCATGGGAAGTCTCTGGGACAAGAATCTATCCCTCCAGCATGTCCTATTTATTGTTGTGGTGAGGTTTAGATCCCTAGAGTGTGTAGCTCGGGGAGATTGGGATTTCTTTAAGTGGAGCATGTCCATTAATTCCGGATTTGACATGGCTTTGTATGTTAGACAGGGGTCTCCTCAGAGTAAGCGGTATGCGACCGAGTAGAGTTGGAGTTTCTTGAGTCAGTCAGCATAGGGCAACTGTTTCAGGCCAGCAATCATCTTGGTGAGGTACTTCTGGGGCCTCTCCAGTTGTTGTAGGTGTCTTGTGAGGTACATCCCAAAACAGGGCATTGTATTCAATGAGGGGTCTGATAAGTGATGAGTAGAGGGGGGACAATGACTTCCTTTTTTCTAGATGCGAACCCTTTTGTGATTAGGTGGGCCATGTAGAAAGATTTTTTGACCACTGTGGTAATGTGGTTATCGAAGGAGAGGTTATTATCCACTTGGGTCCCAAGGACTCTTATCACACTTTCTGTATTAAGTGAGCTTCCCCCTATTTGGTAATTCATGGGTACCATGTTTTTACAAAAGGGGATAACAATGCACTTTTTGGCATATAGCATGAGGCCATAATTTTGACACCAGGTATCTGTCTCAGTGTGGCCCTTTGGCAGGATGTCTATGTCAGCAGGGGAATCGATAATGGCATCCAGTTTGCAGTCATCTCTGAACTTGGTTAGCCATAGACTCTCGGTGTTCGTTTGCACTTCAGAGAAGTGTATACCTAACAGGAGAGGTCCCAAGACTGAACCCTGGGACACTCCACTTGTCACTGGTTTGGAGTCGGATCTGGAGTCTGCAACTCTGTCCATGTGGCTTCTGTCTGTGAGCCAGTTGGCCAACTATCTCGTGGCATAAGGATTTATGTTAAGGTTGATGAGATTATCTATGATTCCTGAATGGGGGATAGTGTCAAAGGCTTTAGCGAGCTCCAGGTAGGCTGTGTGGACCACCTTTCCCTCGTCTGTGGCCTTGGTAACTGTTTAAAAGAAGTCTACCAAGTTTATGAGACATGATCTACCTTTCACAAATCCGAATTGTGTAGCATCCAAAGTTTAGAGGTTACCAATGTCTTTGTTTATGAGTTCCATGATGATACGCTCCATGGCCTTGCAGACCAGGCTTGTCAGGCTAATAGGGTGATAGTTCCGGGGTCTGTGGCAGTTGCTCCTTTGTGGAGTGGGATAACCATTGCTGTGCACCATTCTGTGGGCACATAGCCTGTGGTGAGGCTGTGATTGAACATGGAGTTTAGGTGGGGGGTTAGTTCATTTTGGAGTTCATGCAAGACACAGCCTGGGATGTTGTCCAGTCCCATGGATGCTATGTTTTTGGCTTTAGAGAGTGCCGTTTTTACCTACATGTTTGTGATTGATGGGGCTTTACAACCATCTGGTATAGTTATAGGCCCTTTGGGGGGTGAGGGTGGCGTAAAGTTTGCAATGAACCTATCTGCCAAGATTTTGCAGTATCAGTTAGCTCTGTATATTTTGCGCCGTTCTGTTGTAGCTCTGTGCAGATCGGGGTGTTGCCATCGGGATTCTTGACATAGCTAAAGAATGCCTTATGGTTGTCTCTGGTATCTGTGGCAATTTTTCTTTCAAAATTAGCTTTGGAGGATTTAATGAGAGATCTTAATTTCTTACTGAGGCCCGTCAGTGAGTTCCTCCATACCTGGGTTTTTACTCTGTTTTGCAACAGTTTCTTCCTTCTGTTGTAGAGTTTGTTAATAGCAGGGGACCACCAGATCGGCTTCCTTTTTTTTGAGGATAGTGTCTTGGTTTTGTTGGGGATAGCATAATCCATACACTCATGCAGGTGCTTGTAAAGTGTATTTGTGTAGGATTCAGCAGTCGTGACTATATTGACTGTATTATCCATCTGCGGGGGCGTCGTGTGGCGAAATTAGCCACCTCAGTTTTGAATAGCGTGAAATTCGCTTTGGAGAAATTTTTTACGATGGTTTCCTTGTGTAGGGGTGGGGTCGGGATGTGGATATCTAGGGTGATTAGTTCATGGCCTGATCTAACAAGCGAGGAGTTGATCTCGGGCGTTGAGCATCAGTCACCCATGTTGGTAATGATCAGGTCCAGAATATTGTTGCCCCTGGTGGTGCTGTTGACAAGTTGATCAAGGGCATTAGAATTTATACATTCCAGGAATCGTTGAGCAAGGGGATTAGTACAAGAGTAGTTTTCACATTTTATGTTAGGGTAGTTGAAATCGCCCATTATTAGGGTATTTGGTTGGACCTTCATTTTTTCCAACGTCCCCAGGAACGAGGAGTGAGGGTCCGGGGTCATGGTGGGGGATCTATAACAAGCTACAATTTGGAATGCATTTTTGCCCAGGGTTAGTTGCACTGGGATGATTTCAGACGCATCGTGTTTTGCAACTAGTCTGGAGGTGTGGATGTCTTTGATGAAGATAGACACACCTCTGCCATTCGTGTTTCAGTCTGGGTTTTGTGGCCAAAACGTGTGGTATGAATTATCGCCTGGTAGTGCTGGGGTACTCTCGGGAGCCTTGAACCAGGTCTCAGTCACTGCACAGATATCGATGTTCTCCATTTTGAGTGAGTGCATTTTGAGGTTTAGACTCCTAGCATTGAGCAGCATTGCCCTCAGTTTTTTGTCACCTGTAGTTCTTACTGTGGTGGGTTTGTTTTTTGAGCCTTGCCTAAAAAAGGCACTATGGGGGCGGCAAGAGCCTTGGACAAAATCCTGAATCCCAGGGGTGACAGTTGCAGGCCACCTCTGGTGAAGCATCGTGGCCTGTCAAGAATGTCATCCCAGACAGACAGATAATGGATCCCCATTGGAAAGCTGGATGTGCAGAAGTATTGATACACATTACGTTGATACTTACCTGTACCCTCATCGGAATAGTGGTACTTTTAGGGAAAGGTTAATGTAGTGCATAGGGTTGGCATTAGGGCAGGGTTAGGGTTATGGTTAAGAATAACCACATATGCATAAGAGGGTGTAGGGGGGTTTCACACATACATTTCCCCACTTAAACCAACCCTCTGTATTGCTCCATTCAATAAATACTACACTCGATCGTCAACATGTTTGCACAATTTGTAACAGGAAAAACAGCTGTTGACATTCTTTGCATTTAAAGTAAAGTGCACAAATCATGTATGTGTATGTATATATATATATATATATATATATATATATATATATATATATATATATATATATATATATATATAGATGCATTATGTATGCATATATGTGTACCGTTCACTCTATCAAATCATCGCTTCATTGTCAGTGAAAGGCATGGGAAATTCAATAAGAGCATTCATCATCAGGTGTTGCAGGTATCAAAAGAAGGAAGATGAAGTGCATGTCATTAAAGTAAGTGTGAGTTTGAAATTTTAAACGATTACGCTTTGTTCTTTTCAGAGGTGGCTCTGATTTTGTAGAACTCTGATTCTATGGCTCCAGGACATTTCATCCAAATTGGCTTTCAGGGGTCATTTCAACACTCTCATTTCATAGATGCATTTTTGATGGTGTGTGATGGTTTTTGGAGATAATTTATATATGTAATTTGTATTGCTTTGTTATGAGTTTTGAGATTTTGTGAAAGGCACTGAACAACACAGTTTTTTGACTGATTGTTTCATAATTCCCATACAGTTTTTTCCCTTTTACCCTACTACTAATATTGTTGGGATTAAACATCAAGCAGTACTTAACACAAAGAAAAGGTTTATGATGCCAAGTCAATGCTAAGTTTGCATTTCCTTATTCTGCATGCCCCTATAAACTCCTGCTAGTCAGTGGGCCTTGAGCCAATATACATCTATGTGTGTGTGTGTGTGTGTGTGTGTGTGTGTGTGTGTATGCGTGTTGCATGTGTGTGCGTGTTGCATGTGTGCGCGTGTTGCATGTGTGTGCGTGTTGTGTGTGTGCGTGCATGTGTGTGTGTGTGCGCATGTGTTTGTGTGTTGCATGTGTGTGTGTGTTGCATGTGTGTGAGTGCGTGCATGTGTGTGTGCGTGTGTACATGTGTGTATATGTCTGTGTGTGTCTGTGAACATGCACACACACACACACACACACACACACACACACACACACACACACACACACACACACACACACACCTTTTAATACAGTTTTGGCCTTAGGATGTCTGCAAGATGCCCATCAGCTCCTCTATCTTATTATATAATTTGCAGCTTTCATCAACACTGAGATCCTTGCACCTGTACACCCTTAGCTGCACCCCAGTTAAGGTTCAAGGAATAGGCATTTAGTTAGTGTAGCATGACAATTCCACTCATGCAAGTGATATTACTCTTATGGCAGCCCCCCCCCCCCCCACCCGGAAGCAGATGCTCTTTTTCAGGCCCCTGGAATCCACTGTAGAATTATTAGGTCACATTCCTCTATCTGCCCTCTCCTCCCCCTCCCCGGGAAACATGAGCAGGCAAAAAAGTCAAATTTTCAAATATATTTCAAACAGAGCAGTTTTCTGCCAAATTGGTTACATTTAAGTGAACAATTCAGTATAAGGTAGTAACAATTCTTTTGGGTCCGCCTTAAATAAAATTAAACATTTTTGTCCTTTCTAAAGAGGATTAGTTTTGAAAAAGGCTGCAGTATTGATACTAAGGTATAAACAATATGCCTTCTTTCCACCTTCTGTCAAGTTAATCAAGCCATTTATTAGACATAACATTTCCATTATTTTGTATTCACTGTGCTGTACTCTGAGATTGCCTCATTTGTGCTTAGACAGTGAAAATAAAAGCTGCACACTGTATGGTTAATGTTGTTATTGGCACTAAGTTTTCTACAGTGCATTATCTCTGTGTGGAACATTTTGCCAAGAATAACTCCGAACTATGTTGCCCAGAGGTTATGTCAAATATTGAGTCCTCAGAGACTGAGAGTTTCTAAACCATGCCAGTTCAAAAATAAAATCTCATTTTCTCATAATTGCATCCTCCCAACCATCCTCACCCCTCCAACAGACTATCAGCAAGGTTTTTCCCTTGTATATCTAAAATAGAATGCATTGTTTCACACTGGAAAAAATAAGACAATATTCAGAAAGCAAACTCACAAGATGGCTGCTTTGACTTTATTTTGGAAAGGAGGGGAATTATTTTCTTGTCCTTGAGTACGTATTCAAGGTGTGTCCCAGGTTCCAGATGGAATTGTGAAGTTTATTTAGGAGATAACTCGGATTCTTTTCAAGCAAAGACTTTTAAGTGTAATTTGGTTCTCTTAATGTACTTTCCATTAAAGTCTGACTTTCAAATGTCTTACGTCATTATTTGGTGCATAAAATCTTAACCCAGTACAATCAGCCAGTGGACTAGCTCACATCAGTCAAGTTACTCTGGTATCAATAACTTCCCATTCATTTTTTTAAGACTAGGCACCCATTATATTTGTAGGATAAGAAAGTGACAAAAAGGAGTTTAAACAAAGTGTGAGTGGTTCTCATGCCTTTATATTTAGGTCTTATTATCTATTCTGTGCTGACATTTCTTAGGACTCCTGGTTATATTAAGTGCCACTTTCAATTACTCCTGGAAGTAGCTCCCCCCCCCCAAACACACACACACACACCCTTTCTTACATATACACACTCATTGTATGCATATTTATATACACTTCTGCATTTGTGTGTGATATGAATATATCCATATACAACACGCACACACGTACACACGTACAAATGGACTAAACTAAAACTGCTAAGATACTTTGGGGGTTTGGAGAGTAAAGAGGCCCGGTAACACAGGCAAAGAACTTCCCATCTACTGTAAAATAGAAATTAAGTTTATTGCGTTTGATTGAAGTATGCTTGACTCAGCGTGCAGCATGCTTTGACATACAGCAGTTCTTCAACATTTTCTTTTTAATACTCTTTTGTTTTGTTTTTTCAAAGAGAACTGTAGAAATAATTGTATTGAAAACTTTTCTTCCAGAGAAGGTCAAAAGCTAAATATAGTTTTAAACTAATCTCCTGTCTGACACATTTCCTGCATTAGATGCAAATAATAGGACTTGTTCCCATCTATGAATCAGTTAGCAACAGTCATCCTGATTTTTTCTGGCAGTCTTCCCTACGGCACTTACTCCTGGTAAGGTCTCTTTGTTTGTTTGTTTGTGTCTTTCTGCTTTTCACGGTTAGGGGTCTCTTTGTAATTTGATATATTAATTTTTTTGTTTTTCTCTTTGGTTCCTTCCTGCCAAAGACTAGGGTTCTTCAAGGAAAGAACGATGTTACAAGACAGCAAGAAACCAAGTCACCAAACACTAATAGCCAAAAATTCCCCACAAAGACTGTCAAACTTACATGTACCAACTCCATGGTCACATAGACATAAAGAAGGGAGAAATCAACCAGAATGAAGGCATCATTATCACGTTACCCTACAGGTGGAGGAAGACTGAATGTTCAAGGTCTAGTTACCTGATGTTCAACTAGTAACAGATGATCAAAGTTCCTCCATAGGAAATCACCATCAACCAGTTGTGCCTTCAGTGGTGCCCTTTTAGGGGGAATTTTCCCCTTCTTTGAATGGGTGAGACCATGGAATTGGTATATATAACTTTGGAGTGCGCGGGGGGGCTTCCCCCTGCAAAAAGCAGTTTTAAAAGTGTTTTTCAGCAGGTTTTTTTTGTTTTTCTTTTTGTTTTGTTTTGTCAAATGCAGTTTGGGGGTTCCGATCCTTTGTGCATTTGCTTCCATCATAGTAGAAGCTCACTGTCGGCACACACATAAACATTGCACTGGCAGTAATCTAACATAGAAAACTCTTATTGGTATTTTGTACATTAGTATCTTGAGGACTTGAGGTGCTGGTAATTTGATCTTGCGGAAGTATAGCTATACCAAGGCTGGACCACTCTATGCTCATACTCAGTTGTTTTCTTAACTTTTAATTTGTGCTTTCTTTTCACTTTTTTCTTTTCATTTAATCATTGTATATTTTTTTCATGTTCATTCTGTAAACGTAAGTGGAAGTGTTTATGTGAGCACTAGACAGATGCTCCATGGGGTGCACATACTAAGTGTTTGTTTTGTCTGAGGTCCCATAATTACATTACTCATATATAGACACATAAAGTCCAGACAGCTTAAAATGATGTCATACCTTTAACTAGATTTCCAGACTTCAGTAGAAACAGCAGCGTTATTAAAGTCAATGTTCATGGTTTTACAGCTGAGATGCAGTTTTCCAGCTCCAGCCCTGATGACAAACAAAACTAACATGAGTTGGAGGAGGACCCTCAGCTCTGAGATTCTTCAAAGTGGGAAGCAGCCAGGTGCCTGTAACTGTTTAAAAGCTAAAATACTCTACCCCATTCTTAAGGTTATAACTCCCTGCATAAAATGAATTATTTTAGCACAGGCAAACTTTCAGTTTAGTAGCTTGCTTTTTGAAAATGTCAAACTTCAGGTATTTGTACCGTAAAACCATCATAAACAGTCACACTTTAACTTACCATTTCAAGCTTTCATAATCCTTTTCGAAGTAAGATGAGCTTTGTAGCATGTCAGGTCTTTAGGGAAATCAGGATGCATACTTGCAGTTTCTCTAGAAAAAGATTTTGGTGCTCTGACTCTCTGTCTGTCTTATAGTTAAAGTAGGTGGATACCCTTTATAAGTAGAATATTTAGGTGGGGGTGGCAACAGGCAAACCCAAAGAATGTTTGTCCTGAAGTTAGTGCAGGCACAGGTGGGGGGCACTTCATGGCCTTTTATCACCACAACAGGTGGAATTCCCATAATCCTACCTTCCCCATTTGTATTAGAAATCTCAAAATGTGTTGAAACCTCTGCACTGTTTAAGTAAATGTGTTTCTCAGATTCATAGACTGGTTCAGGAAATCTGGATGAAGCCATCAATAATGGGGAGATGCCCAAAAATAGGGACACTTTTTAAATATTGCTCTTGCAAACTTAGAAAGTTAATAGAATAACAGATTTTGCATTAGCATACATTTTCTGAAAGGTAGAAAGTCTGAAACTCAAATGTCAGTCATTATTTTCTGATTTCAACCCTCAATGATTTGCCAGAAAAACGCAATTTTATGAGAAACAGAGCAAAAATATGAGTCAGAAACCTGGACAGTCTGCAAAAATCTGTACAGTTGAGAGGTATGTTACCCAGTCCCTCTACACTTGGTTCTGATTTGATTTACATAGCTCCTCCCAGACAAATCATGACCAGTGACCCCAGCATAAGATACAGGAAGTAGGCAACTTTCAGTTATGTCAGGAATCCATCTAAGATCTTAACTGTAGTTTCGCAAATAAGCTTCATCTCTAACTACAAGACTTCTAAACTCTGCATGTTTATCAAGAATTGTTTCTAAGTTCAATGTTTTTTAATGGATTTTTGCTTTCAGAACTGAACAAGAAAATCCATTTGTGATTTTTAGCTCTTTTTTCATAAGCATTTTGGTTGGAGATAGACTACTAATTATCTAAAGAGTAATTAAGTAACTAACTCTGTCATCCAATATGCGGATGACGCAGCAATAATCTGCTCCTCAAAGTCACTCACCAAATTACAGCATCTCACCTAAGAAGCGTTCAATTCTACTGAGCAGTGGATGTCCTAGAATCACCTTGCCCTCAACCCCAATAAAACTAAACTCCTATTATTTACCCCCACAAAATCCAGCCCCATTGACAAATCTCTATTTACTGTTATTTCCCAAAACAACACTGTCATGCAAGTTGTCCCTAGTATGAAACTGCTGGGTGTCATCATTGATGATAATCTAACTTTCAACCTACACATCCACAGCAACATCAGAAAGACACATCAAAAGCTTGGTGCCCTATACAGACACAATTACTTCCTCCTCTCTGCTAAAAAGGCCCTAGCCTCATCATTCCTACTTCCAACTCTGCTATATGGTGCCGCCATCCTCACCAACCTACAATCCTCCCTAAAAAGTAAGCTTGACTCCTGCTACAATAAAATTGCCAAATTTACTACAAATGCAAAATACTCTACCCACCACTGCTCCTCACCGCATAAAATAAATTGGTTAGAATCTCCTCACCATCTTACTTACCTACAATTAATCTCGGCCTACAAGTTAACCTTCCAACCTGAAAGCTGCCCTTCCATCTCTTCCATACTGACCATATACCACCGCAATCATCACCTCAGGTCAGAAAATAAAATGTTGTTATCTATAGATAGACCTAGACTCTCTACTGGCCAAATGCTTTATTTCCATGCTGTCTCCAAGCTATGGAATAATCTTTCTCCATCACTCAGAACTATTAGCAATCCTGCATCCGTTAAAATATCCCTAAAAGAACATTTTCTCTCGCATCGGCTATGCTCTTGTACCCCACCATTAAATCCAAACACCTGATTTCCCACTCTAGACCCCCAGTCACTAGCAATCTTTTTAAACTCTCCACCATTTTTGTCTGTACCTTCCTGTCTCTTTCTATCACCTGCTTCATACTTCTGACTCATGCTTTTCACTTGCATTAATATCTACACTTCCCAACTACTAACCCTACACTGTAAAATACCTTTACTCAAGCCCTTAACTCACTTACTCTACATTCCTTCTTTCCTGACTTCTATACACTCTGCCATTTCTATCACTTCTATACACTCTGCCATTTCTATCACTTCTATACACTGTGCCATTTCTACTATCATGTTCTTCCATGTGACAGTAACTTCCCACATTATTTCATCCTATGTATTAACCTTTTTCGCTCTAACTGATTAAGACATTCATTTCTAATTAATGTAATGACATAATTGCTATATTTTTTATATTCGCAACCTTGTATCTAATTTTTCTATGTATCAACATTGTTTTTAATTTGTTTTGTATGTAATATTGTGGAGCTTTTCTCCCCGGGCCTCCACTGAAAATGGGCTCATCCTAGGCCCAGTGGACTCTCCCGGTCAACACATGCAATAAGTAAATAAACAACAACTGTAGCTGCCTTGTCTTCACAGTCTCACCTTTCTTTATTTTCATATTCTACTTTAGAATATGTATAGATTTATTTGACAGGCCACTAGATGAAGCATGAAATGGTGCAAAAATGATGTGATGAAATCTAAGAATAAAATAACAGAAGTGGTTGAATATTAAACAGCAAACCAAAACAAATGGGAAGGATGCCAGTGAGCAGCTGATACTGTCTCACACATCCTTGGAGCAGGAGCAGCCTAAGCTCACTGCAATTGCAAAATTAAGAGCATAGTGGGCTCTAAGCTGTAAGCAGTATACTGCTTGGTCAGGTGATTATGTATGTGTGGATGCATATATATATATATATATATATATATATATATATATATATATATATATATATATATATATATATATATACACACCTCCTGAAGGAAGCAATTACTGAGTCTGCAAGACTGCCAAAATATAGTTATTGTCAGGGCACACTCCCCTACCACAATATGATGCTCCACCAAAGTCCTTGATCTCATTACTCTCCAAAGACATGGGTCACATTGAGTTTGAGAGAGGCTAGGGTGGGTGTGATAGACCTAATGAACAAGGAAAGGAACTGGTGGCAGTTAATGGTCAGTGGTGGGAGGTGCAAATAAATACTTAAGGATGTACACCTTCATTGCATTTTAAAAAATTAAAAATAAGAATAGTTATATTTTGTCATAAGACAAAGATATTTAATAACATGGTGGGTTTCCGGCCTTATGTTAACACTTGATCTACTCCAATTGATAATATTTTGGTTCATAATGTGGTGGAGGATTATGATGGGTTGTCCGGTCATAATCATCTTGTTATGTATTCAAGACATCAGTGTCAATAAGTTCACTACAAAAGCAAAGCAAAATGAGTGAACCTTGACATCCTTGTTGAGAATGCATAAGACACTGAGTTGTGATTGGACAGACCTGGTTGTAGTATATGGAGCTTTATCTGCTGCTATGTACTGCAAAAATTAAAGAGAACAAGTGTAGGAGTATTAAGTGTTTACTACTGCCCCGCAGAGAGCAGCCACTGAAGAAAAGCACCATGAACTGCAACTAGCTTTAAAATACATTACACTTCTTTCAGCTTTCCAAACAAAGCTGAAGGAAATGTTTAACAGCTTTTAAACATCACCCTTCTCACAACACTTCTGTGCTGGCCATTGGAATGTTCTAGCATAAAACTAGAGTTCAACAGCAGTGACAGTTGCATAACAGAATCGTAAGTACCTTTCTAACATCAGGAAGGTGCTTAACAAGCCTGACTTTTCCCTTGTTTTCCCTTTGTTTTTGAGAGTAATTGTGGTGTTCAGTGCACTCCAGAATGTTTAAGAAACAGACTCAGGTTTGGCTATGTGCAGGTAGATTTCCAAATGTGCTGCTGCACACAAGATTTGTTAACTGCCTTTTGTGCACCATATGACTGACTGCCCATAAGAATCAGATTTATCTTCACACACAGCAGCAACAAGAATAATTTGTGCGCTACACTTTGCTTGTGTAACTCTTATTATGTAGGAAACCCTGCTAGATCAGTGAGAATAAGGTTGTATGAACAATGCAGGGATGTTAAACTGAATATGCAGTCACGTTCTTTAGCAGCATGTGTTGTCAGCCAAAGGTAATCGTGAGTCTAACTTGTTAGTGCTCTAGTTTATTTCCAGTAACACTGGAGATAGGAGTGCTGACAGGAGATTATTTAGGGGGTGAGACTTCGCAGCAAATTGATCTTCAATCAGATATGTGTTCCTGGTGTTACTGCTCTACTTACCAGTCTTCCTCATGCACTAGGTGTTATTGTTAGGCCTGGTTCTTTAGTAGTTTGATTGGCACTGCTACATAAATCCTTGTGTTTCCATATTTAACTTTTCAAGAGCTGATGAACGGTTCACACATGAAATGATCTTTTATGGTTTCACTAAAGAATTGTTTCTTACCTTAGCTCCTTGTGTTGTCTTATTCTTACTATTTAGTCCTGACTTTGTTCTGGTCATCATATGCCACTATTTTTTAATTTTCATTTATTGATGAATTCCAACCGTCTTCATAAAGTTTGCAAATTCCATACTAGTGAAACAAAATCCATCATTGGATACTACTGTTTCTAGAATATTATATAAGCTAAAGCATTTTTTTTCATTTTTTTCATTAACAGCATGTGAGATAGCACAATTCTTAGACTATATATCCTTCTACTTTGAATAAGCATCCATCAAAAGTAGATTTTTTTAATACCACCAAAGTCACCAGTAAGACTTTTCAGGCATGTCCTACAGATATAAAGATGAATTTGATGGTGATATACTTGCTTCCTTTTCTGCATCCTGATCCAGGCCAGGTCAAAATACCATATGATCTGATCTGGCTAAACCATTTCCTTTATACACTCCCAGATGAGCTTAACTCATTGATACTTGTGTGATGCGGAATGTCACAGCTGTAGCATCTTACACTTAGCATTTTCTAAAAAATCAACTTAAAAACATAAGATAACAAATATAAATATTTTTGAACAATAAAATATGTTAACATTGTACAGATAGTGAGGCTATCAGGAAGAAGTATCCTTTATAGTTACAATCAGTACATCCCTAGTCTCCTTAAATATAATTCAATTTATTTCATCTATCCCACATAGTGAGGGGATAGAGTGGGTTTCTTGCATGTTGAGACATTTAGGTGCTCCCACAAGTAAGATACAACTTGTAGAAGAGCTCATTGACACGGTGTTATCTTACAATTATGTGCTTTTTAACACTGGAATATATCACCGGAAAGTTGGAGTGGCAATGGGCTCACCTTGTGGTGCCAGCCTAGCAAACCTAGTGATGGCATATCGGGAAAGAGGACATGTGTTATCAAATCCAATATATAAAGATCAAATCCAGTTTTACACCGGGTTCTTAGATGATATTTTCATCTTATTCTAGGGTAACTCAGACAAAGTACAACAAATGCTGGAGGGTTTTAATTCCAGTACCAACTTCTTGAAGTTGACATTTAATCATAGTAAGGCTAGAATAGCATACCTGGATGTGGAACTTAGTAAAGACTATCAGGAAAGGATTTATGTTTCTAGGATTTTTTGAAAGGACACATATTCTAATATGTTCTTACATTATACCAGTTGCCATCCCACATACCAGAAAAAATCTGTGGTGAAAGGACAACTGGTCAGGGCTGCTAGGATGATAACTAAAGACACTGAGTTTGAGAATGAGTGCAGCCTACTAGAATCTTTTTTTACACAGAGAGGGTACCCATTACCTCTCTTGCATGAGATCATAAAAGAGGTCCAACATAAAAGGATGACTGGTGTATACACTCCAATATTGAGTAATAGTCCTGCTGTTAGACTGTGGGTAAGACTAGAAAAACAACCATTTTGCCCTTACAGTTTCATTTGTACGTTTAACATAGACTCCTATGAGGTAGTAAACATCATCTCGAAAAATTGGGATATCTTTATGAGAGATGGCCATTTTAGAGCATCCTTTCCACCATCACCTAAAGTAGTCTACAGACAGGGAAGTAATTTGAAGGCAATCTTGGAGTCCAATCCTAGACCTCCTAACAATAGGGATGGCATATATAAATGTAATATGTGCTGCCTCTGTAACATATAGATACGGGGTGTAATTTTGTAATAGGTAACAAATTCAATACAACTGGCAGATATGACTGTGGTAGTAAACAAGTTGTCTACCTAGTTAAGTGTGTAGTATGCCCAGCTTTCTATATAGGTAAAACTGATAGAAAGCTGGGTGAGAGAATATACGAACACATATATTGTATAGGTAAGAATAAATTAGAAAACGCACTAGCTAGACATGTAAGTGAACACGAAGAACATCAGTTCAAATTTAGGGTCCTCCAACAACTGAGAAGTGATGGAAGAGGAGGACCGGAGTCATTAAAATTAGAAAGAAGTGAACTCCTCTGGCAACTGAGAGTCAATGCCTGTCAGTACTCAGGTGTAAATGAAATGAGTTATATAATGTGTATCTTACAGTTAAAAAATCTGGTAAGATAAAAAACAGGTAATCATAAGTATATTATGCCATCATAGGCAGAGAGGGATTGTTTAGATTTGGTATAGTATGGTCGCCACACTATCGCTCTTTTACCCTACTATAACATTGCGCAATTGTGTCTATATACTTTTAGGATGCAATTGATTTTATATGATACATATTTAGGATTGACATATTTAGTGTGTTCGTCATTGTTTGGTGTTTTATGATATGAGAATAGATTTAAACATGTCAGTAACGACAACTATTACTGAACAGTCTAACAGTTTAAATATTTTAAATATTTTGGATACTAACTTTTGTAATAGTTGATGTTGTGCGACAAATACGTACACTAATGTTTAATTTTTTATGTTTAAATAATGTTTTGGTAAAAGCACAAATGAGCGATTAGATATCACTTTAAGTTTTGATTAGTTAATTATAACCCCATGTGACTTGTCTTGAAATCTGTTTAAGACACCTGCATGTAGAAATGGATGTCATTCAGTTTTCTGAAGAAGTTGAGTTATTTTTCTCGACGAAAAGTGGATTTAATGATTGTACACTTAAAATAAACATCTTTCATTTTACGCTACATATGTTTATGTGGTTTGGCCGTTTACAGTGGAGCACTCAGGATTCGTGTATTTTTCTGCCGAGTGGTTTTACTATTGTTCATCAGTTTGTTTTTGTCTTTGTTCAACATGAACCCTGAGGCACCACTTTGTTCAACTCCCGCTCTAAGCCAACATGAAGGGGAAGGTATCCTGACGGCTTTAATCGAACTGCTATCTCAAAAAGTTGATAACCTTTCTAAAAGACTAGATGATACGGTTCATTCACAAAATGATTTACAGCAACAACATCTAATCAACACACAAGCCGACGTGAACGTATTATCTCAGAACAGACGATTACCTTTGGGTAATCAGCCAACGATGATGCATAACCCCGAACTTTGTAGAAGCGTTACTGCTGACGAAACTGACGTAGGGAATATGCACAGTGGTCAACAACTGTCTAACAATACAATGTCACCTATTACCCAAAATTTGAGTTCGTGGGTGAATAGAGCATTTTCTTTTAATGGACCAAACACAAACAACACCTTGGACATCACCCAAGAGGTAAGAATGGATATATCTACTAAACTAAATGCACTTGATGAAAAACTATGCAAACTAAGAAAGGTACAGCTCGAAATAGCGTATTTTCGTGAATGTGTTAGACTGAAAATAATACCCAAAGGGCTTAGACTGTGGCAGTATCCAACAGGTCTCATTGCGGGATCTGACTTCCATAAAGCTTTAACCGATATGTTTGATAGACATGGTTTAGAACTGTTAGAAGTGCTGTGTACCCATTACCAACAAACAGTGGACAAGTTAATGCTTGAGACTAATGGCTTGGATTCTGATATAAGAAATTATATTGATTTCTCTAGGTACTGTTTTGACTATGATCGTATATTCGACAGTATAGATCAGTATCTGTCGAAAATTAATTCCACCAAAATTAAGAAAATCAAACAAGACCTGAAATATTATGAGGCAGGTATAGCCTACCCTAAGCCATCCTTGTCCCAAGGGAGTTTTCTACCTGATACAAATGGTTCTATAACTACCAGTGAAAATATACAAAATCAGGGAGGTAGTGCTACCACGCTCCCCAGTAGTAGTAATCAAGTAATGGGAAACCAGCACTATGAAAACTCTGGGGCTATCCGTCGGAGTGAAAGGATAGCAGCCAACAACAACAAAAATAATTCAAGCCATAATAAATTCTCAAGTAATTTGAATCAAACTAATTTTCGGAATTGAGCCTCGAACTTTGCACCACCGAAAGGGAGAGTGACAAGGAACAAGAACAGAAACAAATGGCAGCCGAAGTGGATCTTGGATTAATTACGGATAACTCTCCTAAGTGTAACATTTTGCACAATTCTAATATGGATTTTAACATTTTTAATTATTCTGATATTCTTATAAGACCTGACATGATTGACCTGTTAGCAAAAGGGTACATGTTTGTTCCTACAATACAATTTGATGTGGCAACCACTTTGATCGATCTTAAATTATTCACTCGAAAATTAAATTTAGTAGCACTAATGAGGGAAGAAATGAACACCAAAACTGACTACTACATATCGTGTGTTTACAATCCACCCTTGCACCCACTAATAGCACTTTTTGAACAGATCAGTGAGTTGGATCTACGTAATCTTAAGAATATACCAAATAATTTAAGACGCTAAAGTCCAACGTAATAACATCAGTAGGGAAGATAGGGACACTTTTAAGGTTTTTATGCCAGGCTCCAGTACGTATCATGAAACCTGATAAGGGAGGGGGCCTAGCTATTATGAATACTATTGATTACAACAGAAGAATGTTGGACATTTTAGATAGTCATACCTATGTAGAGGCGTCTAGAAATGAATTAAATGATGCATATAGAAAAGTCAGAGCCCTTATAGAGGAGCTTTACATAGAGGCAAGGATTGATAAGACGGTCTATAATTATCTGATTCAACCAGCTCCCAGGATTCCAATTTTGTTTGGAATCCCAAAAGTGCATAAATGTATAGATAATCCACCCATGCGTCCTTTAGTGGATGGCAGGGATAGTATTACATACACATGTGCAAAAGTGGTTGATAATATTCTAAAGAAATACTTAGTACGTGAAACACAAATTTCTAAGGACTCATGGTCATTCTTAGAGAGTATCAACAAGCTAAAGTTTAGTGAGGACCACTTGTTAGTTACAATCGATGGAAAATATTTATATTCATCTATCCCACATAGTGAGGGGATAGAGTGGGTTTCATGCATGTTGAGACATTTAGGTGCTCCCACAAGTGAGATACAACTTGTAGAAGAGCTCATTGACACGGTGTTATCTTACAATTATGTGCTTTTTAACACTAGAATATATCACCAGAAAGTTGGAGTGGCAATGGGCTCACCTTGTGGTGCCAGCCTAGCAAACCTAGTGATGGCATATTGGGAAAGAGAACATGTGTTAACAAATCCAATATATAAAGATCAAATCCAGTTTTACACCCGGTTCTTAGATGATATTTTCATCTTATTCCAGGGTAACTCAGATGAAGTACAACAAATGCTGGAGGGTTTTAATTCCAGTACCAACTTCTTGAAGTTCACGTTTAATCATAGTAAGGATAGAATAGCATACCTGGATGTGGAGCTCAGTAAAAACTATCAGGAAAGGATTTATGTTTCTAGGATTTTTCGAAAGGACACATATTCTAATATGTTCTTACATTATACCAGTTGCCATCCCACATACCAGAAAAAATCTGTGGTGAAAGGACAACTGGTCAGGGCTGCTAGGATGATAACTAAAGACACTGAGTTTGAGAATGAGTGCAACCTACTAGAATCTTTTTTTACACAGAGAGGGTACCCATTACCTCTCTTGCATGATATCATAAAAGAGGTCCAACATAAAAGGATGATTGGTGTATACACTCCAATATTGAGTAATAGTCCTGTTGTTAGACCGTGGGTAAGACTAGAAAAACAACCATTTAGCCCTTACAGTTTCATTTGTACATTTAATGTAGACTCCTATGAGGTAGTAAACATCATCTCAAAAAATTGGGACATCTTTATGAGAGATGGCCATTTTAGAGCATCCTTTCCACCATCACCTAAAGTAGTCTACAGACAAGGAAGTAACTTGAAGGCAATCCAACCCTAGACCACCTAACAATAGGGATGGCATGTATAAATGTAATATGTGCCGCCTCTGTAAACATATAGATACGGGGTGTAATTTTGTAATAGGTAACAATAAATTCAATACGACTGGCAGATATGACTGTGGTAGTAAACAAGTTGTCTACCTAGCTAAGTGTGTAGTATGCCCAGCTTTCTATATAGGTAAAACTGATAGAAAGCTGGGTGAGAGAATATACGAACACATATATTGTATAGGTAAGAATAAATTAGAAAACGCACTAGCTAGACATGTAAGTGAACACGAAGGACATCAGTTCAAATTTAGGGTCCTCCAACAACTGAGAAGTGATGGAAGAGGAGGACCGGAGTCATTAAAATTAGAAAGAAGTGAACTCCTCTGGCAACTGAGAGTCAATGCCTGTCAGTACTCAGGTATAAATGAAATGAGTTCTATAATGTGTATCCTACGGTTAAAAAATCTGGTAAGATAAAAAACAGGTAACCATAAGTATATTATGCCATCATAGGCAGAGAGGGATTGTTTAGATTTGGTATAGTATGGTCGCCACACTATCGCTCTTTTACCCTACTATAACATTGCGCAATTGTGTCTATATACTTTTAGGATGTAATTGATTTTATATGATACGTATTTAGGATTGACATATTTAGTATGTTCATCGTTGTTTGGTGTTTTATGATATGAGAATAGAATTAAAAATGTCAGTAAGGACAACTATTACTGAACAGTCTAACAGTTTAAATATTTTAAATATTTTGGATACTAACTTTTGTAATAGTTGATGTTGTGCGACAAATATGTACACTAATGTTTAATTTTTTATGTTTAAATAATGTTTTGGTAAAAGCACAAACGAGCGATTACATATCACTTTAAGTATTGATTAGTTAATTATAACCCCATGTGACTTGTCTTGAAATCTGTTTAAGACACCTGCATTTAGAAATGGTTGTCATTCAGTTTTCTGAAGAAGTTGAGTTATTTTTCTCGACGAAAAGTGGATTTTATGATTAGACACTTATAAACATTTTTCATTTTACGCTACACGTGTTTATGTGGTGTGGCCGTTTACAGTGGAGTGCTCAGGATTCGTGTATTTTTCTGCCGTATAATTCAAACCTCTCAACCTCCTGAGTGACTTTATCCCACAGCAGACCACCCCACAGTACTTCTTTTGAGCTTTGTGCTGCTCTCCAAGGGTAAACATTCCTCCACATGCAGAACTTCCAATAAATAAATAATAAATAAAATAAATAAACATTCCTCCACATGCAGAACTTCCCCTCAGTTTCTCGTGCAACTTGGGCATAGCAGTGTGGAGTCCCTGTGCTTGAGCTACATGGGATGGCGCACTTAGTGCTCCCACTAGGTGACACTCAAACAACTTGGACACTGCAGTGGAGGGCCCCTGTGCCCGAGCTACATGGGGTGAAGCACTCAGTGCTCCCACTAGGTGACACTAATGTGGTTAACAAGATCGGCTTACCTCTCCAGGATGAACAGCAAGCACAATACTTTCTTTGTCTGTAAATAGCTCTGCACGGTTTACTATCAAAATTTCGAACGGCACTCCGTCGACTGTGCTATAGTCGAACATGGAATTTCAAAAACGTTGAATGTCGAAGTAAAAAATCAATCAATCTAGGAATGGTTTTAACATGGGTCGAGGTAGGTGTACAGTATTATTCTGAACTACAAACATCTCCCCTACCTCGACCCATGTTAAAACCCATTCCTAGATTGTTTTTTTGACTTCGACATTACCATTTTCAAACTTCCGTGTTCGACTATAGTACAGTCAACGGAGTGCCGTTCGAAATTTTGATAGTAAACCCTCTGCACACATGATCTCAGTTGCACTATCGAGTAATATTGCTGAACCCATTTATGGATCAGAGTTTTACAGGTTTCTTATAAGCAACATTCATGTCAGCAGTTCTCATTGCTTGGATGTTTTCAGTACAAGAGCAGATGGCTACAGTAGTATTACACTTGTGATTTTTCTAAAGATATGTTTTAGTTATTAGGGCTGTGCTATGCATAATGTCTAATTCAAATTTAACAGGCTTGTCTTCTGGGCTAATATGTACGAAGAATGGGTTAATTTTGTCTAGGCATAAACTTTGCCCAATATGTAATAAAGAGGGTTGCTGCCTTTGGAAGAGACAAAAACAGGACAAAAGTAATTTATGACATAAATGGGCATGTTTGCTCATAATGAGGTGCAACGTATTTGTTTTTCTAATCTCCCTTGGGCACATTTGCTTTGCATTAAAGCAATGCTTACACAAAAATGGTTGGTTGGAGGTAATGACTTTACAAACTCCTGCATTATGTTTGCCATGTGTTTGCTGTAGCAAACAGCTAGATCAGAGTTCAGATTTCTGGACATTCCAGAAGAAAGTGGCTAGGGGGCAACCCTAGTAGCAACATGTTTCTCATAAGTATTCTGTTCTTACTGCATCTTTGGAACATTCTGTCCTTTTCCCTTAGTTTTGTTGCTGCAGTGATCTGAGCATTGGTCTGTTCATTTGCCAAATATTAGAACTAGTATCAAAAGATAGAAATGCTTCTTGGATACCTGTCTTTTGATCCCAAAAAAGCCTCTGCAAGAAAAGCGTCTGCAGGGTCCTAAAACACTATGTAAACCAAAATATATATGACCAGCAGACTGTGTCTTTTGGCCAAAGGGGAACAGATTATTTCTCCAAGTTTCCTCCTGTAGTGATCTGTTACTTTCTAGTGGATTATTTCATGTTTGCTTGAGGATGTGTCCTATTCCTTGAATCTGTGTCAATATGCATCTTGAATTATGACAAAAAAGTCATATTAGCTACTCCTCAAAATACTACATCTTCAGAAGTGTTGCTTACAGCACATACTTTAGTTTCCTGGTAATTTTTTTAACTTTTGTGTGTGTGTGCCAAGAAGGCTAATTTTTGCAGCTGCAGGCTTGTTTTAAGCATTTCTGGTGGCTTTGTTCAGCCTTGCCCAGGCAGGTGTTTGGACCAGACATGTTTAATGACATTTGTACTGTACTGGTAAGACTCAAGAAATGTAAGAGACAATGTTCATTAATTATCTCAGCTTTATCCCCTCCCCTCCCAGTAAAAATGGGAGTCCCCCAGGGATCTATCCATGGCCCACTCCCTCCGACCTCAACTCTGCTACCCAATCATCCTTTAAATATGTAGAATTCTGGCTCTCACACAACAAACTAATTCTCAACCCAAAGAAAACTAAACACTTACTCTTTCTCCCCAAAAACCTCAATAATCTCAAAACAACTTGTACTATTCTGTCCCTCAATAACACATCTATCACTGTTGAATCCAGTACAAAACTAGTAGGAGTAACAATTGATGACCAACTAAAGTTTGATTTACATTTGCTTAACTGTATTAAAAAGACACACCAAAAACTAGGACTCCTTTACCGCAACAAAAGGTTCTTAACAAACAATGCAAAAATAACCGTCTCTCATGTATACCTTCTTCCTACCCTAATGTATCGCTGTCACATTTTTACTAATCTGAACTCCTCACTCTTAACTAAACTCTAATCAACTTACAATAAGGTAGCTAGATTCGCTGCACACCATACTTATACTCACCACTGTCTCTAAAACGCTTAGACTGGCTAGAATTATTACACCATCTCCTCTTCTCTTAACTACAGATAATTCACTCAGTTCTATACCAACACTCAAACTGCCCTAGCCTTACTCCTACGATCTCTAAATATTCCCCAACTAGGTATCTACACAGCTCTGACCAAGACCTGCTACAAATATATAAACCCAAGACCAAAACTAGTTGCAACCTCCGCAGCTTCAACCCTGCCTTATCCTGGAACAAATTCCCCTTAGAAATTAGATCCCTCAAACACCCTAAAAATTTCAAAATAGCCACTAGAGAATACCTAAAAATTGACTGGACTTGCCACTGTACCCATCCTCCTTAATTACTTTCCCTTACATCTAATACTCGTATTACGTCCTCCCATCTCACTAATACATTTATTCCTGCATACTCTCACTAGCCACCTTTCTTTGTGCGTTTTATGTAAACTTCCAATCTTTTATTAGCCTTTTGACCTCTATTTTTGGCATCACTCTGCCTCTCAACTCCTCATTCATTTTTTTTTCTGCTCTACCGAACCAATGTATGCCAAAAATGACAACAAATTAGTTTTGTAACATTGCTATTTATAAATAATGTATTGTTTTTCTTTGTACTGGCATTATGTTTACTCTTGTCACAACCTCCCTGACAACTACTTGTGTAAATCTAAACTCACATTGTGCATATTCATTGTATAATTATCACTACTTATTATCTACTTCTATTTATAAATATTCACTGTATAATTATGATTATGATTGCTACTTCTTTTTATAAAAGTTGTATTCCACTGTGGAGCTTTTCTCCCCGGGTCTCTGCTGAAAACGGGCCACTCAGCTCAGTCGGACTAACCCAGTAAACAAATGTAAAATAAAATAAATACAATAAAAAAATATATCATATAAACCAATGTAGGGAATGTGATAACACTGCCAGTGATTGAAACAGTGACAGCTGGAAAAATGAAAAAGCTAAAGTGACCGATGCCTTAGTAGAATTAGCACCAAGTATTGTATGATGACTCTGTTTTATAAGTACATTTTAGTGGTTGGTTTTGAGACCACTGGTACTAATACCACCAGTTAAAGAATGCATATCTGTGGGCAGAATTTTTTGTTGTTTGTTTTGATTTTGCAGTACTGTTGTCAGCTAGCTTTGAAATCCCAAAAGAAAAAGAAAAAAAAAAATCTTCTTTAGTTGTTGCAAAATAGGGCAGCATACAGGAAGACATTGTGTGTCGGCCAGAAAGTTGAGCGGTATGCAAAAATCTGTACAGTTGAGAGGTATGAGTGTCGGGTAATTATATAGTCTGCTTAGAGGAATTTAAGAGTAACACCAGTTTAAGTGGCCAATGACTTATTTCGAAAAGTTTGAAAAGGTATATCAGCTGATATGTGATGGGGCTTTTGGTATGGATGATTACAGAAAGGTTCTTCTTACTGTTACTTAATAGACAGCCTACACATTAGGGTATTCAAGACAGACAGCTGCAGCTGTGGCAACGTGTTTGCATGCCCTATGATAGCTCATGATAAATCTCCTTGTAAAACTTACAAAAACATCCAGAAATAATGTAATAAAATGCAGTCTAGACTTTGTAATCACCGGTTAGGGACTGAAAGGTTATGACCTGTAATTTCCAGAGCATTACCGGCATTAATCTTGCATGTAGGTACCTAATTTTAAAAGGATTAGAGTACATCAATTAGGCCACTTTAAAGCACTGCTTGTTAAAATTATTTTATTTTCATAAACTACCTATGAAATTTGGTTGTTTGAAGTATGCTACCATTAACTATTTTGTTGATTGACAGCTGCTTATAAAATAATTCATTGTTAAACATATTCTCATTTTTTAGATATTCATAAGTTTTTTGACAAGGACAGATTTAGTACCAAAAATTGTACTAGGAAGAGTCCATATCAAAGACCATATACAGAATAATCTCCTCAGTACTTATATAAATTTATAGGTTAATGGATTTTCTGTTTTAGTTTTTGTACACCTGACACGCAGCAAAAGCCTATGTAAAAAGGGAAATTGTTAGGTTGCTGCAGTGTTTTCCCAGTACAGGTTTTGATAGTTTAAAAGAATGTACTTTTATTTCATTCGATGCAATAGTTGATTTAGCAAACCTCTGCATAGCACCTGGATGTGAGTGAGCATGGAGATGTGTCCATGAGGGATCATCGGCATGCTGTCCGAGATCAGTTTGTCTGTCTTATATCCACTGAGTGCCAGCATAGGCTCCTATTCTACTGCAACTGTGAACAGGATAAATCTGGCATCAAGACAAGAATAATTGAGTATCTTAAAAAAATTACATCAATAATTAAAAAAAAATGTATGCACTCCATCTTGGTGTTATGAGCACAGATTATAAACAGGATGATACCAGTGTTACTAATCTATCAGCTATAAATAGGCATTGCATCAAGAAGAAATGTAAATAAGAGAATAACTCTATGCCCAGTTATTGTAGAGGAAGGGAAGTACTGGACTGAAATGTAATACGAGTTTAACAATCTCTGCAGAACTGCTAAAGAGTCTGGGATATCTTACTGCTTTACTGACATGCCTGCTACTTCTTTCAAGTGATCAAAGAGATTTTCCTTACGATTGATGGGACAAATTTTCCATTGTCTTATATCCCACACTGAAGTGTGGTTAAACCAGATTCTTTGTACCAAAAGAAGTTGAAAGCCCTTGGGATGGAATTAAAACCGATTGCATGAAACTAGGAGCCATTCTGACTCATGGTCATTGAAGCTGTTCTTAAAAAGTGACAGAATTGTGCACTACTTTTCCAACAGGTATCATATGTCTTCAGCTCTTGCTATGTAGTCATCTAGATCGAGGTTTAGACTGTCATTTGTGAAGGGTATGAATTGGGTCACATACAAAAAGGGGACATTTTTAGCCTTCTCTATTAAATGCTGCTACCCTGTTTCATCCTTGTATATTAATAAAAATATATATATATATATATATATATATATATATATATATATATATATATTAAAGGGTTACAACATCTTTTCAGAAACACAAGCTTGAATGTCATTTCAAATTAAATAAACTGTTCAAGATGAAATTTGAGCACTGTAAGATGCAATTTTTGTGGAGGACAACCAGCCCCCAGTCTACATTACAGTGGATGTGCTCCCTGTACCCATATAATTAACTTTGTGGTTGTTGTACCTCAGGAGAAAGGAAACTTTCCTCGGCAATGACATCACATGTGTGTCATCACATCTATACTTCTCCCTTTATAAAAAAACTGTCTTATGACTTCAGTCACTTAATATGCAATTGCTGCTAGTTAAGTCTGTGTGATTTGTTTCATTTGTGTAATAAAAATATGAAAAATAAATGAGAATTATAGTTGTTCATCACAAAGCTGGACCAGTGGCACTGGTGACAGTGCCTGTCTGCATTATTGTGAACATAAATTCAGAAATGAATTTGGGCTTCGGCTTTTTCAGAAAGGATGCAACAACTGCAGACCAGCTCACTGTCAGAGAGGAATAAGTAAAGGGGCTCACTGCTCTGCGGCTGGGGAATGGACCTCCAGAGAAGTACCAGCATCAAAAGCAAAGCATTGAGAAGAGCAGGTAGGGGCATGCACACTTATCGTGATGTCATTGTAAATTACACAACAAAACAGAGGAAAATTCTACAAGGAATCCTGGATTTCATCCTGACCCTCATATTGTCATCTTGGTAAACAGCAAACAGTTTTACTGCAGACTTCATTATTCCCTGGCTTTGAGATACAATGTACAGCAAGTCAACCTCCCACACTTAATCTATCAGATTCATTTGTCTTTTAAGGTGGACGCAGAGCTATTTGTTAAAAAAGATAAGGGTCTTCTAAGTTTTGATCCTGTGATAATTATAAGCATTACATTGTCTGAATCCAAGGCTTAATTACTCTAAAACACACTTTCTGAACTCCGGAAATTGTCTAGTTCAGTGGTGAATGTCAGAGAAGATTTGAAAGAGTTTCACCGAGGGGACAAGGTCAAGGTCATGTATGTAAATGAGAGTACTCGATTTCTCAGTCTATAGACTCCTGAAGGCCGAATTATGCTGCCTGTCTCTTATCTACTCCTGCCATCCTTCTTAACACAGTGTTTGTGTTGGCTGTGTAGCATGCAATACATGTGCCTACAAAACAACTGAAAATAGCACCCACTCTGACAAAGATGTTTCCTATGAAATTCTCATAAGGTGATACCGCTACATTCTGTTTAAGTTGGATTGCACATGCCACTGGTTGCATGTCTGTTTGGACTTCCATGTATTCTGTCACGATGCATGCCACTTGTGAAAAAGAGTATTTTAACCCTGAGTGGTACTGTCCAGGTAGCAATAGTAAGGTGTAAGCTAACTTTACAAAAAAGGAAAGATTAACAGAGAAAGAAGTTGTGTGCCACAAAACGTGAATCACAGTCTCTATAATTCTGTGATTGTCCTTACTCCAGGCAGTGAACTACAGGTTCATGTTATTTTTTTCCCATGAAGCTGCATTGTTTTCATTGTGATGCAGTGTTCTTTCACCTTTGAGCAGTCAAATCCAAATCAGTCACCTGCATGTCAGCAGTACTTTGTGCTTTTGGTGTATTATGGCATAGCAGCACGAGATCACACTGGTGAAAAAGAAATGATACAGGCCTGTTATGAACCCAGGCCTCGAGGATACTGTCTTGTTAGCAGCTTCAACAATATGAGCCGAAATTAACTTTTATACAAACTCCTAAGCATACATTTCCTATCATAAACATTGCAGCTCTGGCAAGTAAAGATAATCAAAGACAAATACAATGCCTTAAAGGCAGCAACACTATATTTTTATGCACAGCAGCATTAGCCTATAATAAGCCTGTTTTTTGAGAAGTAAAGCATGTAGAGATGCTGTATATTCACTCTTGCAGTCTTGAAGTCTGGGATCCTGACCTGCGGGAGCCTGATAGCCAGCCTGAGTTCCAGACCTCTACCTTTCCTCTCCTGGGTTTGTTTGCCTCCCTCCCACTCAGACATGAGGATATCATCGTATCACTGGAAAAAGACGGGCATCAGCCAATGCCATCTTCAATTCTTTCTTGCTGTGGTTAGACAAGGAAATATGTAACAATAGGAGTAGAGCAAAATGTGGCCCTGGGAGCATTACAATGTGAGATCCCAACCTCAGGGACCAAAGCTACCCTGTAAGGGTGCTGAATGAGCCCAGAGGAAAGGAGGATGTCTGATAAGGGTTAGAGTGGGAAGGTGGGAGAAAGGTCAGTAGCTCCCACTCCAAGTCCAACCCCAGAATTCCAAAACAAAGGAAAACAGAGGAGAAAGTGGGAGGAAATTAGGGTTGCAACAGTGAATACACTGAAACACTTATAGTTATAGTAAGTTCCTAACTCAGCTGTTACTAGTAACTGTTGCAAATCATGTCTTCTGAGAAGACTTCCAGAGCTGAAGAATCAGAGGGTGGTTGGCCCAGAAGGGAGTTTGCAGGGAGCAGGCCCTGTACGAATGATTATGGCAAAACCTGATCTAGCCCAAGATGCAAACCCTAGGTTATAGTGCTTAGAAAGAGTGGACTGAAGACCTTGTAGCTGCTTCAAGATGGACTGAGTATTTATCCTTCTGGAAGAGGCTACAGTAGCTGTAGTGGAGTGGACTTTAACATGCCCAGATATATTTTTTCATGAAAAAGAGTAACAAAATGCATGCTCTGTTCCCTGCTTTTGCAAAGGAAATGAACAGTTGGTCTAATTTTTATATGTTTAGTTCTGTCCCAAAACTATCAGTTGTCTATGCATGTTTAAACAATGCAATACCTACCCACCCTCATTTCTAGGGAGTTGGAAAGAAGACAGGGAGATGAATGTCCTGATTTAGAGAATATTCTGCCACCACTCTAGGCATGAAAGTAGAACTTGTTCTTAACATGACCCTGTCCTTGTAGAAAATCAAAAACAATTCTTTGCACATATGCGCCTACACTTTTATGATTGTGGAAAGATACTTAAGAAGCAAAGAAGCAGGTGGATCAGACTGAGGAAAGTTCCATGGTGGGAAATGTTCCTGCTTCATTGTCTCAAGTGTAGCGTACCCTTCATGAATATCTTAACTCGTAATTGTGAGTATATAAGTGGATCTAGGGATGGGCAAGCCAAGATGGCTAATACATATACCCTAAGGTCTCACATAGATGGGAATGAGTGATACCTCAGGTGAATTTTTGTCCTGGTCTTTGCCAAGATACTAGGAGGCAGTCTTGTCCACCTAGCTAGGTCCAGTTTCCTTTTGTTTGCTTTCCTAGCCTCCCTCATAATGTTTAGTTCATCCTGTGATGGAATGTGGTTAGATGAGATGAATTTTAGATCATCCAAGGTGTCAGCCTTAAAGTCCTCAGGTTGTGATGTGACAGGGCAAGCTTTTGTTTTGAGTCAAGAGGTCCACATGCTGAGGCAGCAACACTTGCTGTGACCTTGCCAGGCTCAGCAGGACAGAGAACCAGTGCTGCCTCACTCAAAGGGGAGCTATTAACAGCATTTTTAGTCTATCCTCATTGATCTTTTGTTAACACCCCAGGAATTAAGGGTATAGGAAGGAATGCATAGAAAAACAGACCTGTCAATGTATGGAGAAGGTATCCATTGTCCAGGCTCATGTAGTTACAATCTTTGTGCAAAAACTTCATGAGTTGCCTCTTGTCAAGAACAAAGAAGGTCAAATCCAGAAACACTTCCCTGTTTAACACCCAGTCTAATGTTGTTAATCTTCATGCCTTACTGATGGGTTATCGGTTCCATCCCCGGAATGGAGTCGGCGCCATACCAAGCTTGCATCAGCCAAAAACTCTCAAGCTAAGTTTACCCATAGTGCCTCTCTCCCCAATACCCCATATCTCATTTGCCATGTACTTGTGAGGGCATGTCAAGCCATTTGCTCTCAGCTAAGTGTTTCTTTCTTGATTAAAACCTTATCCTTTTTTTTTTGATAATACCTGCCTTTTTTGTTTAAAAACTCTTTGGATGTATATATATATATATATATATATATATATATATATATATATATATATATATACACACACACACATAGAGAGAGAGATAGAGAGACGGAGAGAGATACATATATAGATGTTTCTCTTGTGCCTCTCGTTTCTTCCCTTTACCGATTTTGGTATTCTCTACCTTACCATTGTTGGTAATTCTTAGGGAAACCATTGTTGGTACCCTCCCTTTTTCCTTTTCTTGTTAATCTTTGGTTCTTTATTATTGATAGAAGAACTTTGTTGCTGTTTGTGTGAATTTACTTGTTGTGATAGAATTATGTCTGATAAAAAAGGCACTTCAGGTTTTAAGGCCTGCGACCAGTGCCAGGCAGGTTTGTCGGAGCGGGATGTGACCGTTTATATGCCCTCGAGACCTCCTGATCCTGGAAATATTGAAACAGCTAGGAGATTGGAAGTCCACTAAGCCATTATCAGAGGAGTCTGTGTTCTTGCAGGCTTTCCATGCCCGGCCCTCTACTTCCTGGGTGACCCCGCCTGCCGACGACCTTGTCCAGCTCATCGTACAGTGTGCATGGAGGAAGCCTGACTCCATTGAGTCTATCTCCCAGAGACTGGACAAAATACTGTCTCCTGAGAGTAATTCACAGTGGTCAAAGGGTTTACCTGTAGACGCTATGGTGGTGGTGACAGCAACAAGGAAAGAGCTCACTGAGGAGAGCCATACTGTTCATCCACCCAACAAGGAGTCCCGGGCGTTGGACAGGCTGGGAAAGTGGATGTTCGCTTCTTTGACTTTTGCCATTCGGTCGTTGAATTATTTGGCACATTTTACTAGGCTCCAGAGGGACCTGAAAATTGAACTTTCTGGAACACTAGCAGAAGCAGTCTCTGACAAGGTCCATGATAAAGTGGCCTCACAGCTTGCAACCCTAGAATCTATTTCCAACTCGTCCATGAAGTTGATCTCCCATGCAGCTGAAGGGGCAGCTAGATCGGCAGGTGCAGGCATTGTTATGAGACTGCATGCCTGGATGAGTCTCTACAATTTTGTGGACCCTTTCAAGTCCTCCTTTCTTGATGCACCAGTCGACCCTTCCTCTCTTTTTGGATCAAACATGAAAGACACCCTGGGCAGATGTGAGCAAGACGGTAAGACCCTGTCTGCCATAGTGTCTGTTTTTCCCATCCTCAATGATACTTTTCTGGGAATCAAAGGAGTGGAAAATTCTGGCACAAAAAGTCCAAGGGTCCATTCCATGACACGTGGCAAGTTGACCCCCACAGCAGAGGGGTTAACTCTTCAGGAAGATGTCCCTTTTGAGGCAGAGGGGGTCCATGTAATCAGGGAGCCAGAGCTTCCTTCTCAGGCCAGCCCTACCAGCGCTCCTGATGAGTGGCCCAATTGCTTTCCTCTGGAAGCAGTCGGGGGTCATTTCTGTCTACACCAACATGCCTGGCAACAAATCACCACACACTCTTGGGTGCAGCAGATCATTACCAGAGGTTATCACATCCCCTTCAATCTTCGTCGGACAACCCCAAAACATATTCCTGATTTTCCAACCATTTAAAGGAAATTCACAGCTCAACAGATCCTAAAGCTGCTAAAGAAAAGAGTCATCCAAGCAGCCCCACCACACCAGATAGGATCCGGATTTTACTCAAGACTCTTTTTGGTGCCAAAGAAAAGGGGGACTGGAGATCCATTTTGGACCTCAGTATTCTCAACAAATTCATGAAGCAGACAAAATTCCAGATGATCACGGTTCAGTCTAATCTTTCATTTTTTGGAAAAAGATGATTGGTTTTACTTTATAGATCTTCAGGATGCATATTACCACATAAAAATGGACAGACAGTCCAAAAGATTTCTCCACTTTCGGCTGGGAGCCAGTCATTACCAGTTTCAAGCACTGCCCTTTGACCTCTCTACAGCCTCCAGAGTGTTCACCAAATGCATGACAGTGGTAGCAGCTCATCTAAGACTGCAAGGATTCCGGGTGTTTCCATATCTGGATGATTGGCTCCTCACTGCCCCCACCAAGCGTCTCCTATTAGCAGCATGACAATACACCCTACTTCAAGCAAAGAACCTGGGAATATCCATAAACAAAGAAAAGTCTCAACTAGCCCCTGCCCAGTCCCTGGAATTCATAGGGGCAACACTAAATACATTGTCCTGCAGAGTATCACTTCCCCTTCACAGGTTAGAAAGAATATTTCTTCAGGTCCGAGCGATACTCCCCGAGACAAGGTGCCCGCATGGGCAGTGCTTCTACTCTTGGGGTCCATGGCTTCAATGATAACAATGGTCCCACTGGCAAGACTACACATGAGGATACTTCAATGGCTTCTCTTAACTCAGTGGTCAATGCTAACTCATCCATTATCTTTCCAGAGCCGCATAATAAATCGCTGCAGGATGGACTTACTATGGTGGACGCAGCCAGACATGACCCTATGGAGTTGTCCTTTCTTGACCCCACAGCCCAAGGCCACAGTGACTACGGATGCCTCCCTGACTGGGTGGGAGGGGGGCATTTTCAGGGACAGACAGTCCAAGGCACTTGGTCACCTGCAGAGGCCAATCTGCATATCAATGTCCTGGAACTGAGGGCAGTGCTCTTAGCATTGCAAGCATTCCATCTGGCCCTTCCATTAGGGGCTATTGCATTTCAGACCAACAACATGTCAGTAGTCTGGTACATCAACAAACAAGGGGGAACCAAATCCTATCTGCTATGTCGGGAAGCCATGAGAATTTGGCAATAGGCGATAGCGTCCAACCGCTTTCTGATAGCAACACACATTCCCGGGGATTCCAAAGTGATTGCAGACAAACTGAGCAGGTGTATTCTCCTTCCTCACAAGTGGTCTCTCAGTCCTTCAGTAACATCAAAGATATTCGATTGTTGGGGCCAGCCTTGCTGCGACTTGTTTGCCTCGCCCGTAAACCACAAATGCAGCAGCTACCTTGCCCTAATCCCCAGGGGGATGCTCTCACACACGATTGGCTCATGGGACTGGTTTATGCCTTTCCCCCCATTCCACTGATATCACACTTCCTAAAGAAAGCCCTTCAGTTGAGAAGAGAGTGATCCTCATTGCTCCCTTCTGGCCCCATCAAGTTTGGTTTCCCTTCCTTTGGCCTCATCTAGTTCGCAAATCATGGATTCTGGATCCAACTCCGGCATTGATATCACACCCCCAAAGGTTACTTCATCCAAACATTCACAGTCTCAAGCTCACAGCTTGGTTTCTCCACTTCCAATAATTGTCAGGCAGAAGAAGCTCTCCTCTCCCGTATGTGACATTCTTTTGGTTTCACACAAAGCATCCACCAGGAAATTTCATTGTGAAAAGTGGAAAAAAATTCTGTTTCTGGGCTGGCGACAATGTAGATCTTTGTTCAGCCTTTGTCCCAGATTTATTCCTTTATCTGGGGAGGGGGTTGGCATAATGGTTAAGGTATTCACCTTACAGACACAAGGTGCAGGGTTCAATTATCACATGGGGTAATTGGCTAGGCTTAAAATGGCCCACAGGGGCAGTTAGCTTAGTACTAATCTGTGAACCTATGAACCTAATCTGTCATACCTTCTGCAATCAGGAGCTGCAGTCTCTACGATTCAAGTCACATAGCTGCTATTTCTAATTTTCATGATGGCTTTGGGGAGTCATCCTTGATTTCTCATTGCCTCAGTAAAACATTCCTGAAAGGGGTTTCTTATATTAGACCTCCTATTAGAGACTCCATTGAACCTTGGAATCTCACACTAGTATTATAGGCTCTGACTGGACCACCTTTTGAACCTGCTGCCTCTTGTGATATTAAATTCCTATCCTGGAAAACTCTCCTTTTAGTAGCCATTACATCAGCAAGGAGAATATTTGAACTTCAAGCATTATGCATCAAAAGGCCTTACATGATCTTTCACAAAGATAGAGTATTGCTTCGGACCAATCCTTCCTTTCTGCCCAAAGTAGTCTCAGAATTTACTATGAATCAGACAATTGACTTGCCCGTTTTCTTCCACAATTTCTCAAGTAAAGGGGAATACTGTCTTCATTTACAGGATGTACATAGACAATTAAGTTTTTACCTGGACTAGACAAAATCATTTAGGAAATCCGACCAACTTTTCAAAGCCTATGCTGGACTGAAACTAGGAAAGCCAGTTTCTAAAGTTACCTTATCAAAATGGCTAAAGGATTCTATATGTGTTGTCTATCATCATAACAAACTTCCCTTACCAGATAAGATCAAAGCCCATTAAACCAGATCTGTGGCAACTTCAGTAGCCTTTCTAGAGCTTCCATGGATGACATTTGTGCAGTGGCAACTTGGGTCACTCCACATACCTTTATCACTCATTACAAATTGAACTTGGTCTCCAGGGGGAGAGCTTCTTTTGGCTCAGTGGTGCTCAGGAATATTTTTCCTTAGGGCCACCCAGGATATAAAGTAGCTAGGGACTCTGTCCCATCAGTAAGGAATGAATAAAGATTAACAACATTAGATAAAGAAGTTATGTCTTACCATAACGTTCCATCTATGTTGTTGACCTTCATGAATTAATTATTCCCCATCCCACTGTCCCCCTCCAGTAGGCTCCTGGAGGATTAGATGTGGTTCATTACCCTGGTTTAGGGTATTCTGAGCAGAAAAAGCCTCTGCCTTACGTACTTTGGGCAAACTCGAACTGAGGTTTTGGGGAGAGAGGCACTATGGGTAATCTTAGCTTGAGAGTTTTTGGCTGAGGCAAGCTTGGTACGCTGCTGACTCAGTTCCTAGGATGGAACCAATAACCCATCAGTAATGAATGAATGAAGATCAACAACATAGATGCAACGTTATGGTAAGACATAACTTCCTTTTCTGCAATTCTGATTGTGTCCTGCTCATCGTGTCTGTTAACACATTTCCAGTGATAGGATGTCAGGCCTGACGTCTGGGCTACCTCCCAAGCAAAGCTGCTAGGAGTGGATTCACCTTTACTTGTTCATAGGTTCATAGGTGTGTACTAGGCTAATGGCCCTGGAGCCTATATAAGCCTAGCCCAAGAAGATTCCCTGGCATCATACTGCCCAAAGTTAGTTCCCAGTGCCCCTGTCAAGCAAGGCCACTGAAATTATCCCCAGGGTGATCTTCCTATTGCCCACCCACTCATCAAGATTTCTCTTAAAGAGGTCCAGTGAAGTGCTCTGCTTGATGTGAATGGGAAGCTTGTTCCAGAGTATGGGAAGTCTCTGGATTAGGAACCTGTCCCTCCAGCATGTTATGTTTATTGTGGTAATGAGGTTAGGGTCCTTGAAGCATGTGGCACAGAGGGATTGGGATTTCTTTAGGTGTAGCATATCTAGCAGCTCCAGGTTAGACATGGCTTTGTAGGTCAAGCAGAGATTGCCTCTAAGTAGATGATAAGAGGCAGAGTATAGCTGGAGTTTTTTGAGTCTGCCCATATAGGGCATGTGTCTAAGGCCTAAGATCCTCTTAGTGAGGTATTTTTGTGGCCCTTCCAGTTGTTGTAGGTGTCTAGTGAGGTACATACCAAATGGGGTGTTGTATTCTATAATAGGTCTAATGAGGGATGAGTAGAGAGGGATTATGACCTCTTTCTTCCTGGATGAGAAACCTTTTGTAATGAGATGTGCCACACAGAAGGACTTTCTGACTACAGTGGCAATGTGGTTATCAAAGGAGATGTTGCTGTCAACCTGTGTCCCAAGATCTCTTATCACACCTTCGGTATTTACTGGACTACTGCCTACGTGGTAGTTCATGGCCACCAAATTTTTCCCATAGGGAATGACAATGCAATTTTTGGCATTGAGCTTAAGGCCATTCTTCTGGCACCAGTCACTGATGTCAAGTGAGGCCTTTTTGTAGAATGTCTACATCAGTTGGAGAATAAATAATGGCTCCCAGTTTGCAATCATCTGCAAACTTGGTCAGCCAGAGTCCCTTCGTGTTGGCTTGAACTTCAGAGAAGTAGATGCCAAACAGGAGAGGACCTAAAACCGATCCCTGTGGGACACCACTTATAACTGGTCGGTAGTCAGATTTGGAGTCCACTACTTTCACAGTGTGGGTTCTATCAGTGAGCCAGTTGGCAACCCATCTTATTACATAGGGATTTATGCCTAGTTTAGTGAGTCTATCCTGAGTGAGGGATGGTGTCAAAGGCTTTGGCAAGATCTAGGTAGGCTGTGTGAACTACCTTGCCCTCATCCACAGCTCTGGTGACAGACTCGAAGAATTCTATCAGGTTGAGCAGGCATGATCTACCTTTCACAAACCCATACTGCGTGGGGTCCAGTGTTTGGAGATTCCCTATGTCCTTATTTATAAGGTCCATGATGATGCACTCCATAGACTTACATATCAGACTCATCAAGCTAATGGGGCGGTAGTTCCCAGGGTCTGTAGTCGCTCCCCGTTTGTGGAGTGAGATGACTGTAGCAGTGCGCCATTCAGTAGGAACAAAGCCTGAAATGAGGCTGTGATTGAACAGGGTACTCAGGTGTGGTGCCAGTTCACTTTGTAATTCATGTAGAACACAGCCAGGGATATTATCAGGTCCCATGAAAGCTGTATTCTTGGCTTTGGACAGTGCGTTTTTTACCTGTGTAGCCATGATAATAGGGACTTGGCATTCCTCAGGTTTTGTGATAGGCCCTTTAGGGGGTGTAAAGGGGGTAAGGTTCACACTGAACCTGTCAGCCAATATGTTGGCAATATCAGTTGGCTCTGTATCTGTATTGCCATTGTGCTGTAACTCAGAGCAGATCTGAGTATTGCCATGTAGATTCTTGACATAACTATATAATGCCTTGTGGTTGTCTTTAGGATCTGTAGCAATTTTGTTTTCATAGCTAGCTTTAGAAGATTTGATGAAGGATCTCAGTTTGTCACTGAGGCTAACAAAGGAGTTTTTCCAGTCTTGGGACTTCATCCTTTTCTGCAGTAGTTTTTTCCTTCTGTTGTAGAGTTGGCTTGTGGTGGTGGACCACCAGATTGGCTTCCTTTTTTTTGGAGGAGAGCATCTTGGTTCTGTTTGGTATGGCCCATTCCATGCACTTGTGTATGTGCTCTTACAGTGCATTGGTGTATGATTCAGCAGTCATGCACCTATTGTCCATTTGCATGGGTGTCATGAAGTTAGCCACCTCTGTTTTTAGAACCCCAAAATTGGCTTTGGAGGAGTTTTTTTACAGTGTTTTCCTTAAGGGGGTTGGGGGTGGGATGTGGATATCCATGGTGATTAGCTTGTGGTCAGATCTGACTAGGGAGGAGTTGATTACTGGTGTAGACCAGCAGTCACCCATGTTAGTAATGACCAGGTCAAGGATGTTTCTACCCCTGGTGGGGGTAAGAATGAGTTGGGCCAGGGCATTGGAATTAATGAATTCCAGAAAACGTTGAGCAAGTGTGTTGGTACATGAGTAATTTTCCCACTTAATGGAGGGGTAGTTAAAGTCTCCCAGTATAAGGGTATTGAGTTGTACCCTAATATTTTCCAGTGTATTTAGGAATGTGCAGTGGGAGTCTTGGGACATGGTGGGGGATCTGTAGCAGGCTACAACCTAGATTGCAGTTTTACCCAGTGTTAGTTGTACCTGAAGTATCTCTGATGCGTTATGTTGGGCTTTTAGTCTGGAGGTGTGCATATCCTTTATGAATATGGAGACACCACTGCCTTTAGTGCTTTGGTCCAGGTTTAGGGGCCGAAAGGTGTGGTATGAATTATAGCCTGGTATTGCTGGGGTGCTCTCTGGAGCCTTGTACCAGGTCTCAGTCACTGCACAGATGTCGATGTTGTCCATTTTAAGGGGTACTTCGAGCAAGTGCATTTTGCGATTTAGACTTCTAGCATTGAGTAGCATAACCCTCAAATTTCATTTGCTTGTAGCTGTTATGGTGGTAATTTTGTCTTTAGGACATTGCCTAAAAAAGGCACTATAGGGGTGGCAAGAGCCTCGGCCAGTATCCGGAATCCCTGGGGTGACGAGTGCAGGCCATCTCTGGTGAAGCATCAAGGTCTGTCGATCATGTCATCCCAGGCAGACAGATACTGGATCCCCTTAGAATGACACCAGAAACTTAGCCATTTGTTGAAGTCAGTCATTTTCTGCTTGTACTGTGGTATCATTCTGGGTGACGGTAGGATGCTACTCAGAGCTAGGGTCATACCTGCCTGGGCTACAAGATCAGAGAGCTCCTCTATGTCTGTTTTCATGTAGTGCAGGGAGGTACATCTCAGGTCATTCACACCAACATGGACAATGATAGAGTCATATTTGTACTTATTGTGGAGTGACCTAAGTGCATGCGTTATGTGGCAGATCCTGGCACCCAACAGGCAGCTGACCGTAACTTTCTCCTTATTCAACCTAGTGAGTGGGACATCAGTGTGCCTTACTATTGAGTCACCTATGACTAGTGTATTGGGTAAGTTGTTTTGCCTTATGGGCTTTGCTTGAGTGGCACACTTTTTATGTGAGCTATGTGTCTTATGGTTTGTGCTGGGATCTGGTGGTTGTTTGCATTTCTGCCTTGGAGGTCTCTGTTGTTTGGGCAGATTTTTATTGATAGTCTTTGCGAAAGTAGGTGCGTGTTGTGTGTTACTATGTGAGGGTTGTGGTGGTATATGTTCATTAGTGCTATGTGTTGAATGTGGTGTGGTGCAGGTGTTATCCTTCTCCTCTTGACTGGCTGGAGAGTGCTTGGCTTCCAATTTGGCTATATATGTGCATCTCTCACAAGTCATAGTGTTGGGAGGTAAGAGGAGAGAGTTGTCTGTGTACATGAGGCAGTTGCTACACTGCCTCAGGATGCCCAAGTTCACCAGGTTAAAGTACTGTATCACTGTGGTGTTATGTGTAAGAATGTGTAGGGTTCCTGGGTAGCAAAATCTGTTTGAAGACCTTGTGGGCTAGAATATATGCTATAATTTCTGTTGTACTGATGTGCCATTTCCTGAAATATTTAGCTTATGTGCCCTGTACCTTCAGGTATCCCACATGCAACTCCTCCCAGGCTGTATGGAGGAGTTTATGGTGAGGGTCTGAGTTTCGTGGACCAACCTGAAGGGGACCCCCAAGCTGAGGTGCATCTGGTTCCTTATGCAGACGAGTAGGGGGATGAGATGCTGCAGAGACTGGGCAAGCTGATACTATCTGTTTCTAAGATAATGTTACAGCTTCCTTATGTGCATTCTTACCAGTGGTGCCATCAGTATGCACAAGGCCATGTACTCATGCACTCTCAGGAACTCCCTTGCCATAATGATGCTTTACTGGTAGATTGTCTGGAGGTATTGGGTTGATTAAAGAACCTTGTTTGGAGGAAAAAAGACCCACTGTTGCTCTTTATCCAGCAGCACCAGGCCTAGGAAGAAAACATTTCTTGTAGGAGTGAGATGAGGCTTTTGAAAGTTCATAGGGTGATCCAGGGTCTTGAAACAGGTTAGGGTAAACTGCAGAGCCTTCTGACTCTCTTGGATCATACAGTCATCTAGGTAGGGATAGTTATGAATGCTCTTGGTTCTGCAATGTGCAGTTACCAAACCAAAGGGTAAAAAAGAACACACACTAACAATTTAGTAAACTCTCTATGAAAGGCTCAGCAAAAGAACAATTGTCACTGTGCATACTTTAAACCTCCTGTATTCGAGACCAATGTCCTGAATGAATCATAAGGACTTAAAAAAAAAGTCATAGATATTCAGAAGCCATGTAGCTGAAACAAAAGAATGTCCTTAAATGGCTATTTGCATATTTTCCATGTGCATCTTCAATGGGCGTTTTAAAATATTACACAGTGAAGACTCTAGTAATGAGAAATTACTGGAGCCAGGGCAAGAAAATAAACTGGTAATAAGCACCCACTGCCTTAAATCTCAGAAGCTTGCTGTGTGTGCTTGAAAAGAGAAAGTGGAGATAGGCATCCTTTAGGTCAAGTGTTTCAAAAAAGGCCAAGAAAAGTAGAAGGGGCAGAATGAACTACTATATGAACATTTTGAATGTTTATATTTTTTAAGAATTTGTTTAATTTGGAAAGGTCTAAAATACATCTCCAGTGACTTCCTTTTCTTGGAACTAGAAACAACCTTTAGTAGAATCATGTGTTCTCTTCTCCTGTTGGTACTCTTTTCTATAGCTTATTGAGTAATGAGATCTTCTTGAGGGGTGACACCAGGTCTGTATGTTCCTTGGGCACAACAAGAATTCCTGAGAATTTGTGTATGCTTAGAAATTGAAGTCTGTGCCCCCATTTTAGAATGTGAGGATCCACTAATTCTGGTTGATTTACGTGTCCCCCTTTACAAAGAGACCCAAGTGGTCTCTTGTTCTTATGGGGGAGGGGTAGTCTAGTAGGTACGGATGGAATGAGGCAGTTCCCGGGTAGAAGGAGGGAGACACTTAACTGAGTCATAGCTGCCCCCTCTGGGAGCCATGGTATCCATCTGCTCTGCTTCCAATTTGTTTATTTAGTCACCTCCCTTTCCCTTTGGGGTTTGCCTTTATCTGTTTGTGGTCAACAGGCTAGCTTTTTAGCTGAGTAAGTCACACTAAACTTTAGATTTTGGGAACGAAAGAACTGCTTCAAAGACAGCATGGTTTCCCCTTCTCCTCCAGCCTTTTAAACACCATTTCAGCTGGGGGTCCAAACAGCTGCATTAAAGAGGTCTGCATTAACATGGTCTCGCAGAGTCTGAGTTCTCAGCCAGGTATACCTCTAAGTGATCAGTCCAGCAGTTGCTGCCCAGCATGATGCATCACGTGTATCATAACCACATTTCATGAAGAGTTTATCAACCTGAGCATTGCAAGTGCATAATTCAGGCATCTTCCCTCTTGTCCTGGTCATAAATCCTATCTGTCTCAGACTTAATTTGAGTCAGTAAAAATTCTTGGTACTTCAGCAAGTGAATCTGGCAGTTAGGGACCCTGAAGAACAGAGTAACAGAGGTATAAGCCTTTTTCCAGAAATGGATGAGGACCTTATACCTCTTGCATTAGGAATAAGAAGCTTGGAGCCAGAGAGGTTTTCTTGCTAGAATCCAGGGATACTGCAGCTTTATCTGTCAAAAGGATTTTTCTACTCAGCTTAACTTATTATCACTGCATTCTTATATAGGAATTTACGGGAATTTTGGACCATGTTAAAGTGGGGAGACACCGCTTCCACATAGGCTAGTTTGTCTGCCTCTAATTCAGGGGTAAGTTCACTATTTTTCCTTTTAGAAGGGACTGCTAACATAGCAGGAATTTTCTAATCAGGCTGCTTGGATTTCATAAAGCTCAAAAAGTCCTTAGTTAGCTGTAAAAGGTCCTGCAAAAGAACCTAGGTAGTGAAATGGGATTAGGAACCAACCAACCAGCATAGGCTGAGGGAAGCTGGTTGGTGTCTATTTTGGTTTGAACTATTTCAATGAAAAGCTACCTCAGCCTCAGAGGCCTTGAATTTATGCGCAGGTATTTACTACCTCTGTGCCTTCTCCATTAGCATCCTTAAAACAAGTAGTTTAAGGGTACCAAATTCCCTTTTATTAATAAGGATTCAGCCATCTGTTCCAAAGTCCCTCAGGGTGGAGTCCTGACCAAACATCCGCAGCACACATTCAACCTACAACAGCATACTATTATCGGACAGACTGGTGGACTCCAGCAGGGTTATGTCATGCCAAGCTGAGTACGGGCACAGTAAACACACATCTCAATGTCACTGGGCCTAGGTAAATTCTCCATTTCTGACAGGTTATCCCAATTGGGTGTTTCTCCAAGTACTTGCATTTTTCAACAAGTATGTAGCAGAGGACAGGGCTGATGCCATGGCAGATTGGGAGAAGGGATGTGCCTTACTGAGAGATAGGTAGCCCCAGAGAGATTTTTCACAACTCTTGACTGTTCTTGGTTTGAATTGACACAATGTAGACAATTGCCTATGTCATGTTTCATGCCTAGACAGAAAACACAGCAGGAATTATGGTCTTTGTGTGGAATTCACTTCCGCTATTTAATACAGTTGTTTACTTTTTCACTCTCAGTATTATACATCTAAATACAAAATAAAAAAATACAGTATAGCTAAAGAATGTTTTGAATAGGGTATTTATCTGAAACTCTGGAAGCATGCCCACATGCCAGGGTGACGGTACAGAGACAAACCGTGGACTTAGTCATACTTTGACAAGAAAGAACTGAAGATGGCATTGGCTGATGCCCCTCTTATATGACTGGCATCCTGATGTTGGAGTGGAGGACATAGTCTGAAGCCATGCAAAGCTGGAAGGTGAGCCTGACATGAGGCTAATGCCTGCTGGAATCGCAGAAGTCATGGTCTGCAACAGTGAATAGTGCGATGAACATGTACTAATCAGTGCAGACTAGATACTTGTAAAGCCATTGCACAGGATATGTTTAGTGCTATATTAACTATTATAATAATCATAAATTGGAAATATGAAAAAAATTGGCAAGTCTGTATTATGTCAGAAAAACATGTCCAGGAAATCTGGTGAAAATAAAAAATTTCTTGTGAGATAGGGATGAGATGGCTTCAGATTACGGTTTTATTATGTAAGAAACTATGTAAATGGTGGTAGTTGTGAAAGCCTGCAACCTGCTATCTACAGGCTGTTGATGTCTCGTTCACATTTAGAACAGTGAGACTTACGGAACTAAAATGAGGCTATCAGCAGTTCTCATTCCTGATAGTGAAACCTCTCCAGCTCTCCCCTCTGGTATTAAGGCAGGAATTTGTGAGGTGCCTGGAACTTCCCTTCCTTTGAAATTCAAGCATTAGGAATGCATCAACAGATTGGCAGCTCCTGTTTTATTTGATAATGCTATGTTAAAACAGTTTCTGAGCAGTAGGAGCTGAGGTAGAGAGCTTTTACTAGGAAGAGTTGCATTAAGTAAACGTGACCTTGCAAGTTAACTAATAGTGCTAAAACAGTGATTGGTCTGATTCTAATATATAACTGAAAAAGTCACACAAATATAGAAAAATAGAAATGCAGGGCATTGCTGTACACCATGTTCATCTTTGTTATGATTTAACATGCTTATATGTTTCTAGAACTCTGCAGAAGCCATTAGAAAAGTTTGATGTTTTATATTTTTTGTTTAATGCACTAAGTATCTCTTTCTAGTTGGACCATAGCAAAGAAAGTTTTAATGACCATCATTTCTCTTTGTTCAGCAGCATTTGCTTACCAGTTAGGAATGCTAGGTAAAACCTAAATGTTTTCAGACATGCTCCAAGGAGAGGTAATATATTAACTACATCTGAGTACAGCAGAACCAATGCATTCTGATAACACATTTGCCAAGGTAACATCTTAGGAATAAAGAGCAACCAAGAAATATGAAGAGGACACGGGTTGCACATTACATCAATAAAGGTTCAATTTACAGCTCTTACCAGCATCTATAAATAGCGAATATACTTCCCAGTACCAAGTAATGCTAAACTGAGGTAGTTACTTTAAATTATATAGATTTATTAAGCTATTATTATTATTATCATTACTATTTTTATTATCATGCCAGCTAGTGCCATAGGAAAACAGAAACATATAACTAATTTTAATAATTTGCCTTAAAAATAAATCCGTATACAAGCATATTACTTTTCCATTATAAGCATTAATGCCTATATTTGTTTACTACTTGTCTCCCTTACAAAGTGACATCTAATTTTACTGCTGTACAAATGAGTATAATAGAGGAGCTGTGTGTGTGTGTGTGTGTGTGTGTGTGTGTGTGTGTGTGTGTGTGTGTGTGTGTGTGTGTGTGTGTGTGTCCATGTGTGCATGCGCGTGTGTGTGTGATTCTGAGACCCTAGAATTCAAATCAGGCTCACTGTTCTCGGTAACTGCAGAACTCCCAAGGTTGGTCAGTTAACACAATGGTAAAAAAATGCAGTCTCGGGCAAAGCGTTTTTGTGCAATAGGTGACTATTTATTTTTATTTTACTTTTGACTGTTTGAGCTTTCTCCATGGTCCTAGTTCCCTAGTATCTGTCCAAACACTGCAATCTGTACTGAAGTGTGCACAGTGTGTATAGAATACTTTGTTAGAAATTTTAAATATTCATACTATTTTATGGATGTGTAGAAATACTTGTAGGTAAACTCTAGTCATAAAAAGCTAATGTAGCATCTCTGCAAGCAGCACAAGGCAGTTCTCCAATAAACTTAACACTCTTTACCCAAAGTAGCCTACCTGGTATAATTCTTAGCAAACACCGGAGGCACTTCCGCGGGTGTGGTGAGTTATGTAGTTATTGTTAATTGTCTCTCTCTCTCTCTCTCTCCTTTCTTTCCATGTGATCTTTTACAGTATATTCCTTACCAGAGTGTTTTACCTTGTCTCTCATTCACCTGTCTCTCTGCAAACTACTCCCAACGTTATACCTTTCTCCGTCCAGTAAATTTAATCACTTAAATTACCCCAATACCATTCTCCTGCACTACATCCATCAACAGCAGTCCTCCTCCTTGCCCATATTCACATCCCCGACAATCCTCTACTACATTGTGACACATCAGACATATTACCTGCCCGTACAACATAAGACTTATTACCTACCCTTACAGCATAAGACATATTACCTACTCGTACAGCATAAAACATATTACCTACTCGTACAGCATAAGACATATTATCTACCCATACAACATAAGGCACATTACCTAACCTTACAACATAAGACATATTACCTACCCTTACAAAATAAGACACATTACCTACCCTTACAAGATAAGATATTTTACCTACCCGTAAAACATAAGACACATTACCTACCCATACAATATAAGACATATTACCTACCCTTACAACATAAGACATATTATATACCCGGACAACATACGACACATTACCTACCCGTACAACATAAGACATATTACCTACCCCTACAACATAAGACATATTACCTACCTGTACAAAATAAGACATATTACCTACCCTTACAACATAAGACATATTACCTACCCTTACAACATAAGACACATTACCTACCAGTACAACATAAGACATATTACATACCCATACAACATAAGACACATTACCTACCCATACAACATAAGACACATTACCTAGCCATAGAACATAAGACATATTACCTACCCGTACAACATAAGACATATTACCTGCCCGTACAGCATAAGACATATTACCTACCCATACAACATAAGGCACATTACCGACCCTTACAACATAAGACATATTACCTACCCTTACAAAATAAGACACATTACCTACCCTTACAAGATAAGACATTTTACCTACCCTTACAACATAAGACATATTATCTACCCGGACAACATATGACACATTACCTACCCGTACAACATAAGACATTACCTACCCGTACAACATAAGACATATTACCTACCTGTACAAAATAAGACATATTACCTACCCTTACAACATAAGACATATTACCTACCCTTACAACATAAGACACATTACCTACCAGTACAACATAAGACATATTACATACCCGTACAACATAAGACACATTACCTACCCATACAACATAAGACACATTACCTAGCCATAGAACATAAGACATATTACCTACCCGTACAACATAAGACATATTACCTGCCCGAACAGCATAAGACATATTACCTACCCGTACAACGTAAGACATATTGCCTACCCGTACAACATAAGACATTACCTACCCTTACAGCATAAGACATATTACCTACCCGTAAAACATAAGACACATTACCTACCTTTAGAACATAAGACACATTACCTATCCATAAAACAAGAGACATATTACCTACTTGTACAACATAAGACATATTACCTATCCTTACAACATAAAACATATTATCTGCCCATACAACATAAGACATATTACCTGCCCATACAACATAAGACATGTTACCTACCCGTACAACATAAGAGGTATTAACTACCCATACAGCACAAGACATATTACCTACCCGTACAACATAAGACACATTACCTACCCTTACAACATAAGACACATTACCTACCCGTAAAACAAAAGACATATTACCTACTTGTACAACATAAGACATATTACCTACCCTTACAACATAAAACATATTACCTACTCTTACAACATAAGACATATTACCTGCCCATACAACATAAGACATATTACCTACCCGTACAACATGACATATTACCTACCCATACAACATAAGATGTATTAACTACCCATACAGCATAAGACATATTACCTACCCATACAACAAAAGGCATATTACCTACCCTTACAGCAAAAGACATATTACCTACCCATACAACATAAGACACATTACCTACCCTTACAACATAAGACACATTACCTACCCGTACAACATAAGACACATTACCTACCCGTACAACATAAGACACATTACCAACCCTTGCAACATAAGACATATTACCTACCCTTAAATCATAAGACACATTACCCACCCTTACAACATAAGACACATTACCCACCCTTACAACATAAGACATATTACCTAGCCGTACAACATAAGACATATTACCTACCATTACAACATAACACACATTACCTACCCGTACAACATAAGACACATTATCTACCCGTACAACATAAGACATATTACCTACCCGTACAACATAAGACATATTATCTACATGTACAACATAAGACATATTACCTACCCTTACAACATAAGAAATATTATCTACCCGTACAACATAAGACACATTACCTACCCTTACAACATAAGACATATTACCTACCCTTACAACATAAGACATATTATCTAGTCGTACAACATAAGATATATTGCCTACCCTTACAACATATGACATATTATCTACCCGTATAACATAAGACATATTACCTACCCTTACAACATAAGACAAATTACCTACCCTTACAGCATAAGACATATTATCTACCCACACAACATAAGACATATTATCTACCCTTACAACATAAGACATATTACCTACCCTTACAACATAAGACATATTACCTACCCTTACAACATAAGACATATTATCTAGTCGTACAACATAAGACACATTGCCTACCCTTACAACATAAGACATATTATCTACCTGTATAACATAAGATATATTACCTACCCTTACAGCATAAGACATATTACCTACCCTTACAGCATAAGACATATTATCTACCCACACAACATAAGACATATTATCTACCCGGACAACATAAGACACATTACCTACCCGTACAACATAAGACACATTACCTACCCATAAAACAAAAGACATATTACCTACCTGTACAACATAAGACATATTACCTACCCTTACAACATAAAACATATTACCTACTCTTACAACATAAGACATATTACCTGCCTGTGCAACATAAGGCATATTACCTACCCATACAACATAAGACGTATTAACTACCCATACAGCATAAGACATATTACCTACCTGTACAACAAAAGACATATTACCTACCCTTACAGCATAAGACATATTACCTATCCGTACAACATAAGACACATTACCTACCCTTACAACATAAGACACATTACCTACCCGTACAACATAAGACATATTACCTACCCTTACAACATAAGACATACTACCTACCCTTAAAACATAAGACACATTACCTACGCTTACAACATAAGACACATTACCCACCCTTACAACATAAGACATATTACATACCCGTACAACATAAGACATATTACCTACCATTACAACATAAGACACATTAGCTACCCTTACAACATAAGACACATTACGTACCCGTACAACATAAGACATATTACCTAGCCTTACAACATAAGACATGTTATCTACCCATACAACATCAGACATATTATCGACCTGTACAACATAAGACATATTACCTACCCTTACAACATAAGAAATATTATCTACCCGTAGAACATAAGACACATTACCTACCCTTACAACATAAGACACATTACCTACCTGTATAACATATGAAACATTACCTACCCTTACAACATAAGACACATTACCTACCTTACAACATAAGACATATTACCTACCCTTACAACATAAGACACATTACCTACCCTTACAACATAAGACATATTATTTACCCGTACAACATAAAACATATTACCTAACCTTACAACATAAGACATATTATCTACCTGTACAACATAAGACATATTACCTACCCTTACAACATAAGACGTATTACCTACCCTTACAACATAAGATATATTATCTACCCGTACAACATAAGACATATTACCTACCCTTAAAACTAAACTCTACCACCTAGCTGCAGATAACCTACAGTACATACTGAATGCCTGAAAATCACAAGAGATGCCATTTCCTAACCCATCTCAGTACTTCTCAATACTCTTTAACAGATACATCCAACATCCTTATGTCTCCTCCCTGTGGAAGAAATCATTCATCCTACCCTTGCACAAAGGGGAAAACACAACTGAACTTTCCAGCTATAGACCCATAACCATACCCCCTCCATCAAAAATCTTAGAAAACTGCATCCATTTTCTATTGCTCAACTACATTCTTACCAATAACCTCCTTTCCTCTCCTGTACTTAGCATGGCATAGACCAAACCACTGTACACTACTGCAAATAGGCTTCTCTAACAGTGTTAACTGTGGGTACAATACATATAATATTGTATCTGCCCTATTCTTCAACCTATCCAAACCCTTTGATACTTTCTGTCATAATAAACTGCTCTATCAGCTAGCTACCCTTGATCTGTCATAATCCAGTGTCTCCTAGTTCCTCAGCTACCTGTCTGACAGATCCCAAACTGGTAAATGGCAGTCTTAGTGTCTCAACCTTTTTGCTAGTCTGATATAACCCTTATCTGTTCTGCACAAAACCCCATTTTTTTACAGTTAAAACAAGATTCATTCTCCTCTACAGAAAACTGGCTAGCAAAATCAGACTTAGTACTAAACAACCCAAATAAGACAAAACTTCTCTTTTTCACTCCTAAGTCTCATATGAAATGCAAGGCTAACTTTCAAATCACCTCTGCAAATAACATAGGCATTGAGTTAGTCTTTCTCTGATACTAAATTACTAGGGGGTTATACTAGAATCAACATGACATTCAACCTGCATACTCAATAAGCAATCAAAAAAAAGCATCCACATACTCACTGCCTACACTTCTGTTATGCCTCCTCTGTTTTCACCAACTTTCAGTCTACCCTGACAACTAAACTAGAGCAAAGCTATAATAAAATAGCCAAATTTGCTTCCAACAAGCCATACTCCACACATCATTGCATTGCCGTCATGCACTTGAAATGGCTTGAGCTCCCTCACCTACTCTCAACTTCAGTTTGCACACAGATTAATCCTTCGCCTGAAAAATGCTCTACGCAGGAGGTATATTACACCTGTACTCCACTAGTAAAGCTTTCCGCTCTACTGGCAAACCTCTCCTCTCAAGTCACAAAGCTCACAAGAAAGCAGGAAATGCTCTTTACTCCAGTTGAATCTGAAAGTCTTGGAACTCAATTTTCTCTCCAATCAGACTCCTTAATAATGCACATATCTTCAAAAGTAGATTAAAACTCTTCCTGCTTGACCCATGGCTATGCTATTCCCCAGGCTAAATCATTCCTAAACTAACTATCCTATGTGCACATATATGCAAGGACTATCTCTTTTCTCTCTTATTTCTCTGTCTTCTACTCTTCTTATGAGAAAATGCATATAATTTCTTTTGACCTAATTAAGTGCTATTTGACACAACATGCTGACTGTGTTGCTGCAAAATATACCTGTTTATTTCATAATTATCTTCATTTATCCCTACTTTGTATGTAATTCTGCTAATGTTACCTGAGCATTTTGTATGTTAAGTACTACAGTAAGTAGTTCACGTGGAGCTTTATTTGTCATGCTGCTAAATGTTACCTAAATAATGTGCATGTTGTATGTGTACTTGGAGCTTTTCTCTCCAGGCCTCCCCATAAAAATGGCCTTGTTTGTGGAGTTGGACTTTCCAGGTAAATAAATGGAAATAGATAGACAGATAGATAGATAGATAGATAGATAGATAGATCGATAGATAGATAGATAGATAGATAGATAGATAGATACATAGATGGATAGATAGTCAATCCCTTAGGATTAACTTTTTTGGTGAGTTATCCATCGCCACGTCATAGTGATATTTGCATTACGTTTAGAATGTATTGGTTAAATCTAGTCTTGAAAGATTACTGACATGTTATAGTCTATTGTTTTGCAATTTAACCAGGACTTTATATAATTTATATTTTAGTAAGTAAATATTTACTGCACATTATTGCTAATGATACTGTAGTTTATGAATCAGCTCAAAGTGCAAATAGTGCAATTTTGACAACTTCTCTCTTTTTTTCAGTATTAAGTCATAGGAGTCTTTGGTTTTATCCCATACCCACGATTAAACATTACCAAACCACAAGTACTTTTATTTACAAACTCCTCAAAGAAGTTGTAGAATTGTTTTTGATCTGCAGACACTATAATAATTAAGCTTTTAAATGAATGCTATAAAATAATAGTTTGCATCTGTCGTCTCAATTTCTGTATACCTAGTAAACAATATTTTTTATTCCTCTAGTAGATATTGTTTGCTTATTTTTTTAATGTTTTACTTGTTAATCAGAAAAAGGGAAGTGATGTTCTTTAACTAGTTAAGCTGTTCATGAAGCCTGACACCTTTTTTTGGAGCCAAAGAGAGTGAGGTTTGGACACCATTGACCTTTCTGTAACATTCAAGGTTTCTTCACATTATTATTGTCATGCATTGCATAAAGAACAGATACCGTTGTTGGTTAGCTTTTTTTTTTTTTTGACACAAGTGTCCCTTTTCAGGGGCAACCTAGGAGTACTGTCTGATTAAGTTACTTGCTCAGAGTAACACAGTAAGCAAATGGTGGTGGAAGGAATGAAACCCTGTACACTTAACTACAGGAAGCAGTTCATTGACAGCTCAGAGTCTTAATCCTCTGTGCTAAACGCCAGATTTAGTCCTCCATACTAACTGCCAGACTAGTTTGCAAATTTCCTATCTATATATAAATATCTCCATTAACTGTCTGCTATAGTTTACAGTTTACAATTTGGCAAATCTTGGATATTATTATTATTATTATTATTATTATTATTATTATTATTATTATTATTATTATCATCAGATATGTTATATAAGTTGTACATTGCTTAATACTTTACGCTCCTGTGATAGGACTGAGCGAGTCTTTTGTCATGATACAAATTTGTACAGTATAATTCTAAATGATACTGTAGGTAAAGTTGCAACAACTACATTAAAATGATGTACTGTGCATGCATCATCACATTTGTGAGAGTATGCAGGCCTAGTTCTTCACTAAACCATACCCAGAGATGTGCATCACTGCCAAAAGATAAAAAAGTAATCCAGGTCCACCATATAATGGCATTACTTAAAAAGGGGTAAGACATTTGTTTTTTTCAGTATTGCCATTATATAATAACCATAAGTCATGTCTGGGTGTATGTAATGCAGGCTTGTCCATATCTGTCTTTGTATGGTCAGTTGGGCTTCACCCTTATGATCAAACCACACCAGCCATGGATTGGCCCTGAATTCTCTACAACTAGACTTGTTTTGTTTTCTTATTAAATAGTTCGGTAGACAATGTGAAGAACGCGACATGCTGTTTCATCTGTATGAATCTTTCTGTCTCCTTCCTCCTCCTCCTTTTCCTATATACAGTTCACTCCCCTAAAATTTTCCTTGTACAACTTTCTTCTTCCTCCTCTTCCAAGCATCACCACATCTACACATTCCCATATCACCATTACATTCAGAAATCCTTCTTCTGCAACCCTCCTTTTCCTAGTGTGTGTATCTCAATGTAAAATAGTGTGGCTTTACTAGATTTCATAGTTTTGTAGAAGATTAGTACAGGAATACTATTTTATACTTCAAAACTAGAGGTCATAATGCAGTACAATGTTTATTATACCATGACCCCATCTCCTTTTTTCTTTAAAATCCAGCTCTTGCTATGTTAATGCTGCTTAACATAGCAATGGAAAAATTAAGCCGCGAAACGGTTTTGCTTAAAGTTTATTTTTGCTGTCTGCTCTTGCTAACCCATATTACAAACCCATTTGAGGTTTTAAAAAAGTGCCGACGGAAAAAGCAAAGAAAGCGAGATTTCTGTTTGTGCTATATGTTTAATGGGTTATTATGACAGTTTTAAAATGCACAACGGAAAATAAGTATCTCATCTTTTTATTTTGTTCCCGTGTGTTTAAACCCATTTAACATAGCTTAAACAGTAAAAACAGCTGGAGCTCTTGCTCTTGCTTTTGCTTTCTGCCTACAGCTCATTGTACTGCGCGGCACTTACATCAGAAGAACTGTGGATGATGCACATCTGCGGAAACAGGATCAACAAACTGTATACTATGCCATTATTTAATTAAGTAAAGTAATACTTTTCTTAGTAAATATAATAGAATATAGTAATAACTGGTCTCTGGTGGGTAATGTTTTACCACGCACACGGTTATTTGTTTCTTCGGGCTGCACCCCTCATGCCAACCGTGGGTAATGCGAAAATACAGCATTACCCCACAGCGGCTATTGATTGCTATATTATTATATGCCTTTACTAGTCTATTTACTCCTGCTGTAAGACAACCACATATATTTTTGCCAGCCTTGCACTGATTAATCCTCAAGTGCTTTTGAATCTTGATTGCATTACTGCTTTAATGTAAATGACTATATATATATATAGAGAGAGAGAGAGAGAGACATTTATAAGTGCATATACACTTTTGTTTATTACAATATACATGTAATAAGATATAACAGTGCATATACAATTTTGTTTATTAGAATATATATGTAGTAAAATATAACAGTGCATGTACGTTTGCTAGAATATATGTAAGAAAATATAGTCACTTAGATGCATATACATTTTTGTTTGTTAGCATGCATACATTAAAGGGTTAAACTGCTCTTAGCTGAGAAGCAGAAAGGTATCCAACTGAATGTATTACAAAATGTCCGGTACTTGGTACAAGCTTCAAGGACAATTAAGAAACCAGGTGCAGAGAGGATTGAAAGACAGAAAAGGAAAGACTTCCTAAAAGTTTAAGATTATTTACCTTGAAAAAGAATACAATGAACAGACTGTATGACATCAGAAAAATACCAAAGATTGATTTCAAAAAATGTATAAAAGGGCATTAAAAGTGTATAATGATAGAGCTGATTTTTTGTTAAATCTGGTACATGTAGAAACACATTTGTTCTGAGGTAACTGGACATCATCATTTATGCTGCCTGAAAAGTTTAACCTGATACATTAAAGCCTGTAAACTGTGAAATTATCTGTTACATAGACAAGTTATTTTATTAACAACTGTGCAAAGTTAACATATAGTGCTAAAAAGTTTAATAGTCTGCAAAGTTTGCATTAATCAGACTTTGGTTTCAGCAAGCAGCAGCAGCAGCACAGACATCTGCATTTAATTTTTCCATGGCGAGCCTTGCCTGTATTCGAACACAGGGGGAGTGGTGCCTTGTATAAGGTCACTTCAGTAAAAGTGCAGTAACTAGCATTTATGTATGTGATTGAGTCCTAAATAGGAGAACTTCAGTTTCCACAGATTGCAGCAGTACACTTTCCCAGACATCTGGCTTCAGAGAGAGACTGCCATGCAGGACGGAAGCAGTGCGATAAGTTCTCCAGGTTGGTGAATTCCCAGGTTTCAAATCTGCAACTGCCAGTTTTGTTTCACCAGCTTTTCAAGTAACTACAGAAGTTTTCTAGCCGTCTGCAGTAAAAACATGGCCAACTATATCCCTGTAAAATTGGTAAGAAATCTTTTTGTATTTACATGCAGTATGGATGCCGTTAAACAGGCTAATAAAAAGTGCAAACAAAATTTTACTTTTAATGTGTCAGAGAGACCAGATACAATTTGGGAGAAATTACAGAATTGGTATAGGCAACTTATTAGGGCAAGTTGATGTACATGCATTGACTAAGTGGATATTAACATTTGACTGGTATCTCCAACAAAAACATGATTGGTATGACAGTAAATGTTTCATGTGTGAGTCATGTAAAACTGTTTTCTGTGTACAATATGAAACAAAAACAGTTATGTCGTATTACCACATATAAAATGTTAATTTCAAAGTTACAACAGCAGTCAAACCAGTTATTGACAGAATCTCCTGTATATCTTGATACACTCTTTAGAAAAAGTGGAATAAAGCCACTGTGCAGCACAAAACAGAAAGGGACAAGGGCAAGGTTCATGGTGAACTGACAAAAGAATTAAACTTCTAAAAAACAGACAAAATGAGTTTACAAAGTTTAGACAACATATACAAACACTTTTTTCAGAAGTGCATAAAAGCTTTAGAGTCAGCAAAACAGGATACTAAGAAATATCAGACAGCCCACGCAGAATTACAAGACAAAAAAAAATCTGGTTAGTAAAGTGTTAAAAAAAGAAATTCCAGGCCTTACACAAAATTAGCTAAGCTGACAGAAAATAATTTATAGCATACTATTCTACATTTAAAAAATGGTTGGCGTACACAGCAGGATCTAATGCATGGACAGATGATTCCCAAATGTTGTAAAGCTTTCATCCAGTTAAATCAAAATGCTTATAAATCAGATAGTAAAGTAAGGTGTATAACTGCTGTTCTCAATGCATATACACACAGGGGCACCCTCACATAGCTAAGCTTTCAGATAACTTAAAAATCATCATTTCAAATAAGGAAACAGTTCTAGTGCATAGAACTCAAATGAGAGTAGTTAAAAGCAGTAAAAACATAAAGTCACAAGAGTGACATGCATGCATTTTCTTTTCACATCAATGCAAAGTTTGCCAGTGTGACGTACTGGAACTACTCCAGGTACAACTGACAGTTGGCAAGACACCCATCCAAGTTATAGCTAGCTGTTGACCCCCACTTCATGACTCAGGACATCCACTCCTCTTACTTGGATCTACTTTGACTCCATCAAGGTACCCCCTAACAGCCTGATCCTTGGTGACTTCAACTATCCCACCATAGAGTGGGTGAACTATTCTTGCACTAATGCACTGTCTCAATGATTCCTCGACGTCATCAGTTCTAACGCACTAGACCACCTCGTCTCATCCCCCACAAGGGAGGTTAACATTCTGGACTTGGTTCTTACCAACATGGATGACCGCTGCACCAGTCCCATAGTATGTCCTTCCCTGGTTAGATCAGATCATCGGACTGTCTCATTCGAAGTTTCTATCCCACCCACCCACCCCCAGTCGAAATCAAGCTAAAAAAAACTTCTCAAAAGCTGACTACACCCTGCTGAGGGAGAGTATCTGTAGCTTCACACCAGCAACCCCCCCCCCCGAGGATGCAGACAGCTATGCTGAACAGTATATCAATGCAGTTTACAAGCACCTGTACAACTGCATGGACTCAGCCATACCCATTAGAGCTAAAACCTGCTCCTCAAGGAAACACATACTTGTTTGGTGGACATCTTCTATCAACAGGCTTTACAACAAAATAAAGAAACTGTTGTCCAGGGGTAAAAGGGAACAAATTCCAAATTGAAAAAACTCCCTCCTTAACCTCAACAAGCAAATTAGATCACTATTGAAAACCTCCTAGGCCAATTATGAATCAAAACTAGCCTCCATAACAAAGGGAAGCCATAAAGTCCTCAATTACGTCAGCAACCTCCGTGGCAAAGCCCAGATTTGTTCCAAATTAGTACTTAACAGTATCACTTACACTGATCCTGTTGACTTAGCCAACCTGCTAGCAGGTAGGTTCAGTGCAAACTTCACCCACACACCCCCAAAAGTCCCTTTAGACATCCCCAATACTTGTCCTGCACCTCACATCTCCATAGATCAAGTGTTACAGGCCCTGTCCAAGGCAAAAAACACAGCTTCCATGGGTTCTGAGAGTATCCCAGGATGTATTCTGCACCATCTCCAGCAAGAGCTGGCTTTGCCATTGAGCATGCTGTTCAACCGGAGCCTAAGTACTGGCTTCATTCCAGCAGAGTGGAGAACTGCCATTGTCATCCCCTTGCACATAGGTGGTGCCACTACCGACCCTGGAAACTATCGCCCCATTAGCTTGACAAGTCTAATCTGTAAAGCCATGGAGCATATTATTATGGATCTCATAAACAAGGACATAGGCAATCTCCAAGTGCATGACCCCACCCAGTTCAGATTTGTCAAGGCCAGATCTTGTCTGTTGAACCTGGTTGACTTCTTTGAGACTGTCACCAATGGCCTGGATGAGGGAAAGTCAGTACATACCATTTACCTTGACTTGGCCAAGGCCGTTGACACAATTCCCCACTCGGGCATCATCAAAAAGCTAACACAACTTGGCGTAAATCCCTATCTCATCAGGTGGGTGGTCAACTGGCTCACCTACAGGACCCTGAAAGTCAAAATAGGCACCTCCACCTCCGATAGCAGACCTGTCACTAGTGGAGTTCCCCCAGGGATCTGTCCTGGGACCCCTACTATTTGGCATCTATTTCTCAGAGGTACAGGCAAAGACAAAAGGCCTGTGGCTGACCAAGTTTGCCAACGACTTTTGACCATTCGGCAAAAACACGACCCCTGCTAATTACCACATCAAGGGCAACTCCCTAAACACACAAACTGTGGTGGGAGACCTGGGCACTCAGGTTGATAACAGCCTCACATTCGACCATCATGTAGCAGCAGTTATCAGAAAAGCCTTTTACTTGGTTCATCTCATAAGTAAAGGGATTTTATCCAGAAAAAAGAAGGTTATTACCTCTCTATGCTCCTACCTCTTTAGACCAACAATTGAGTATAATGCCCCATTTGGGATGTACCTCTCCAAACATCTGCACCAACTGGAAAGGCCACTGAAATACCTTACAAAAGGAATCCATGGCCTCCGACACATGTCCTATGCAGACAGGCTCAAATCACTATCACTCTACTCGGTATCATACAGCTTGCTCAGGGGTGATCTCTGTCTCACCTATAAAGTAATCTCTGACCCTGCTCTATTAGAGATGCTCCACATCCATAAGTCTAACTCCTCACGCACTTCCCATTCAAAAGGCCTGAACCTAATATGTGACATTAAAAAAAACTGCTGGAGAGACAGGTTTGCCTCCTAGAGGCTGCCCCGTCTCTGGAATAGACTTCCCATACACGTCACTGACCCTCTTCAAGCGTAACCTTGATGAGTGGATGGGAAACCACAAATTCATTTCAGGGGTTCCACCTGTGTCCCTCATTGACAGGAGTGACAGGTGCTGACTAAGGTTTCTTTTTGGGGATAAACTCTTGGCTAGGCTTGTAAGAGCCTCAGGGCCATGAGCCTAGTAACCTCCTATGATTTGTTTAAAATGCACAATAGCAAAAGGAAGACAACAGCAAATGTAAATAATGTAAATCTAAGCATGTGTTAGTTAAGCCAATATCTATTTTGTTTTTTACAATATTTTGTAATTGTATACTAGCATCAAAAATAGCAGAGACCCTGGCAAAAAAGGTATACAGAAGTAATATTACTAATATAAAGTTGTACTGAGTACATGATACTACAAATAAAATCCAAGGTAAATTCTATTGTCCTGAGGGACAAGCATGTCATTTTAAAAATCTTACCTTAGACCAGAGTGTCACAGTATGAAAAACAGCCAGAGGGCAGGCATACATTCAATTCTTACAGTGTAAAGCAAATAAACAATACTGCAATAAAATGCTGCATACTACAGGGGGAAAGGGCACTCTTTGAATTTTACACTGACTGTGTAAACAGTACTGCAAAAGGGTGAAAAATAAAACTACGAAAACATATATATTTGCCTGCATCAATGATTCAGTAATTATTAAAAGGCAACCTTGCCTTTTTATTGTCATTAAGTAATCGGGGTACCATCAACATGTATGGTAATGAGACAAAACTACCAAAAAAACTGTAATGCATTTTAATTTTCAGTAAATCTTTAATTAACAGGCTTCAGTTTAATACTAAGTTTGTAAGCTAGACTAAGAGTACATTACAGTCCATGTATGTACAAATCCAAAAAAAAAAAACCTGTGCAAGCAGAACTAATAGTAAATAATAAATATGCTTGGTGTATGCTGTACAGTAAATGGTTTAATATGTAAAAAGCATTCTCCAGTGTATAAACCATGTTTTCTACAACACTCTGTAAATAGACAATTTTGCTGACAAGTTTTAAACTGCTCACAGAAATTGCCCCTCAATTCATTTGTATGTATAGTAACAAATCAAAGCTTAACATTTATGACATATGTGTTTATATAAAATAAAACAAGTATAAAAACGGCAAAGAACCTGTTAATAAACAAATAAAATAGAGGGTAAGCACTTTCATGGATCAAACCACTTCATCAGACCATGTTTCAAAATAAATTAAAACTCATCATTTATACTACAATCACAACACAGTCACCAATGAATGCACTTCATTTCAGGTCACATGATCGCATCTCATTAGTGACTACATAAGGTCTCCTTTTCTTCAATTTTGGTTTTAAAGAAACCCTGTTGTTCAGTCCCCCATCCTTATCTGCTTGTAAAGTCATAATCCAAGACAATTCTCTATCTTTAGTTTTATTAACAATATCAGCCATCCTACCCACATCCTTTATTAATTCAATCACTTGAAACTTAAACATATGCTTATCTTAGGTTTCTAATACATGCTGTGCTAAGGAATTATTAGTATTAGCTTGTTTTATATCCCTAACATGCTTCCTCATCATTTCCATTAAGGTACAGTTGGTCTTTACTACATAAAATTTATAACACTTAGAGCACTGAGCTAAATAGACTAAATATTTGGATTTACAAGTTGCTTTTACCATAAACTTATATTCCCTCCCTGTCATAGGATGTAGGAAGTTGTTTGTATTAATCAGGGCACAAAAGTCACAATGCATACGCGGAAAGGTACCCTTTTTAGTCGTTGTTTTCTGATTCTTCTTGTCATAACACAGTAGCTTCTTTAAAGAGCTTCTGTTTCTAAATACAAACCTGAACCTGTAATACTATTCACTTCTTTATGTGATGTTAAATTATATCAATTTCCCTTAATTATATCACAAATCTCAGCTATGTTGTCAGAATATGATAAACAAATGTTGGGGGATTTTCTTTAATATGTCTATTTCTGGCTCAACATATTAATTTAAAGCCGAAAAATAAGGAACCGCTGAGGTGATTTTTCAGCTCCACCAGTTGTTCTATTTGTTTCTGTATTTCATTATATTTATAGCCCCTCTGTAACAATTCCTTTCTCATGACTTCCACTTCTTCAAAAAATAAAGTGTCATTATTGTTGAGCCTAAAGAGTCTCATTAACTGACCTTTAATTATATTTCTGTATACATGGGGTGGATGTAAGCTATTACGGTGTACTATGTGATTTCTGTGACACTTCTTCCTATATCCAGTTGTCACAATACCCACAAGTACATCCTTGCACAAGTTTATGTCTAAGTATTCAATATTAGTTCTAGAAAATTTCATAGAAAATTTCAAATAAGAAGTAGTGGTATGTAGATATCCTATAAATATTTCCAAACGAATCTCATCTCCTGTCCATAAAATAAAAACATTGTCGCAATATAATTTAACTTGTGGTAGGTATTTATTATTAGCTAGTTCATATAGGGACTCCCAATGTACCAACACTGCATTAGCACAACTATTGGCACATGGGGTCCCAATAGCCACCACTGTTTTCTGCCAATAATATTTCTTGGAGAACATAAATATATTATTCTCCAAAATAGTCTCTACAAACAGACATAAAACATCAATCTTAAATGGACTGTAGGTACTATGTTTCAACAGAAACCCTTTAAGATATTCCAGTCCTACATCATTTGGTATTACAGTAAATAGTGAGGATATATCTAAAGTCACAAATAAATAATCATGATTAACATCAGTATCAGAACATTCACTATACAAATCAAAAGAAATTGTTTAGTGTTATTTAAAATAATATGATAGCCTTTTAGCACAGATCTAACATGTTTCTCCACATACATAGACATTGTTTCAGTAACCAAACCTTGTCCTGATACTATCGGTCTTGAAGATGGGTTTTTAGAGTCTTAATGTATCTTCGGCAATGCTTGAAAGCTAGGTATTATAGGATGTTCTACTAAACAAAACTTATATATTTCATTAGTAAAATAATTATTGGATAAACAGTAATTCAAGACATTATGTATATTTCTAATAGTATCATAAATATCATGAAATGTCTTTTTCATAAGTTTGCACATCAAATAGCAAGTCCAACACAGATCATTCATAAAACCCCATCTCCATAATCACCACCGCCCCTCCCTTATCAGCGGGTTTAATACAAATGCTCCAACAAAACTTTTACAAAAACTAAGAATCAACGTAAATCAAGCACCAAAACGAAGTCCAGCAGGAATCACCAAATAAATCCAAGAGAATAAAGATCACGAACACTTTTATTAATTATTATTATTATTATTTTTTAACCTACTGTTTAATAAAAGTGTTCATGATCTTTATTCTCTTGGATTTATTCTGATGATAATCTAAATGCTGTTGTCTTCACGTAACTTATGCAATGCCTGATACTTCTCATATGTTACGTTGTAATATCTCTTATTTTGATAGCAGTATTCAGAGTGATTAAACATGCAAGTAAAATCTCTTTCACAAACATTGCAAAAAAACTCTAATGTGCAGTTTAGACTAGGGCAATACAAGCTCAGCTTTTTATAAATGCTCACAGTGTGTGTCTCTGAAAACATCAACTGCAGCATTACATTGCGTGCAAAAAGTCTTATCTCCATAGTCATCTATCCTAAATCTGAGGAAAAGGCCAGTATAAAAGATAGTCCCTTCTGTGGAAGCGCATTCTTGGCCATATCTAAAGGTCATTTTGAAATATTGTATATCATTCCCATTCCATTGCTTTCCCCTACATCTTCTTGATCATTGGTGTGGTTTCTTGTTGTTCTCTCGATCTCAATCACATATGTGTTTATTCCAAAAAATAAGGCTACAATGCCTTTGCAATAAAATCCACAGACATTGCCAGTAATTAATGCAGGGTTTTCATTAAAATTATTACATAAAGTCATAAATAAAAGCAAATAGTTAATTCAGTAATTGCAAAATACAGTTCATAACTGGGGGGACAATTTTACAGGATGGTCTTCAAAAGGAAAAAAAAGTTGTTAGATTGGATTATACATCAATTTCTAAAAATAATGCTTGTTATCATTGTGTTGACAATATGAAATTGTGTGTTAACTTGCTATATCAAAAAAAAAAACTACAAGTTTTGTTTCCTACTGTTTTTTCTGTAAATCATAAAAAAGTTATGATTTGACCAAAGAATATATATCAATATAAACTGTTTTGTGTGTTTTAAAACAAAAAGGGAAAACTGTTAGATACATGTATATTTAGACATTTATAGCAGTGCATATACACTTCTGTTTATTAATATATATATATATATATATATATATATATATATATATATAGTAAGATACAACAGTACATATACATTTCTGTTTATTAGAGTATATATGTAGTAAAATATAACAGTGCATGTACACTTCTCTTTGCTAGAATATATGTAGGAAAATATAGTCACTTAGATGCATGTATATTTCTGTTTGTTAGCATGCATACATTAAAGGGTTAAACTGCTCTTAGCTGAGAAGCAAAAAGGTATCCAACTGAATGTATTACAAAATGTCCACTACTTGGTACAAGATTCAAGGACACATAAGAAATCAAGTGCAGGGAGAATCAAAAGACAGAACAGGAAAAACTCCTTAAAAGAATACAACGAACAGAGACTGTATGACGTCAGAAAAATATCAAAGTACTGACTTTGATTCCAAAGACTGCTTTCAAAAAAATGTGTATAAAGGACATTAAAAGTGTATATTGCTAGATCTGATTTTTTGTTAGATCTGGTACATGTAGAAACATGTTTGTTCTGAGGCAACTGGACGTGATCATTTATGCTGCCTGAAAAGATTAACCTGGTACATTAAAGCCTGTAAACCGTGACATTATTGTATGTGTCGTCTGTTACATAGACAAATCGTTTTATTAGTAACTTCTCAAAGTTAACATACAGTGCTAAAAAGGTTAATAGTCTGCAAAATTCAGTGCATTAATCAGACTTTGGTTTCAGCAAGCAGCAGTAGCACAGACATCTGCATTTTACCTTGTAAAACAATACATCAAGCCTCCCAATTCAATTTGATTAAACCTAAAGATGCTTCAACAAAGTATTAGTTTAAGGGTGTGCACACACAACAAAATATTAGTTTAAGGGTGTGCACACTTATGCAACCAGCGTATTGTATGTTTTTTATTTTTTCCCCCTAATAGATTTGTTTGTTTTTCAATTGAATTGTACAGGTTATAGGTCACAATCAGGTGGGAAAAGTTTTGAAATTATTTATTGTGATCTCATTTTTTATATCACAAAAACTTGGCATTTTAAACTTTTTATATCCACTGTAAATAAATATATGTATATAGATATATGTGTGTGTGTGTGTGTGTGTGTGTGTGTGTGTGTGTGTGTGTCTATATATATATATATATATATATATATATATATATATATATATATATATATATATATATATATGGGTACTGGTCTGAACATCGAAAGTACGTTTCAGCTCAACGTACATTATCGAAAATGCACTTTCGCCAAAAAAAAAAAAAAAAAAAAACAACACACAGTTTGCATGTAGATTTAGTTGTACATCAACATGTAGTGTTGATTTTCCAACTAAGCAAACTGTTGCTTAGATCACAGTACAGCGAGGATAAGAGAATATTCCCTTTTCCCCACTGTAGTGCAATCTCAGAGTGAGAATATTAAAGTAGATGGGGTGTGGGGGGTACAACATAAACGTGAGTATTGTTTTATTTGTTCAGGTTTTTTGGTGTGTTGTTTTTTTTTTTTTTTCAAGAAAGTGCATTTTCGATAAAATCGCGAAAGTGAGTTCGCTCATGTCCATTTCACTTAAATGTACTTTCGATCTATCAGCATAGATCCATATATAGATATATATATAGAGAGAGAGAGAGAGAAAGAGAGAGCCATAAAAGGCATTGACAGCATGGAGTCTAATGAATGTTGCAGGGTGCTGCATATTTTTGCCTTTTTCAATCTTATCCTTCGTTACATGCTTTTGTTATGCTTGTGTCTTGTGGAGGTGTCTTTGTCAGTTATGTACAGAAAGTATATGGCAACAGGAAAAGATGTAGAGCATGAAGTCAAGTGACAGCATTTTAGGCAGTTTACAAAAACATTTTAATGCCAAATATTAGCTGCCAGTTTTATGTGTGTATAAATGAAATACATGGGGTCCTGTTTTGATACATATACTACAGGTTTAAGAGATGAGTTTTGGGATGACAAAGTTATGAGTCCCAGAACAATTCCCCTAACTTGACAGTATAAGATATTCTTTCATGCTTTACTGGCATTCAGAAACAAATGCTGGTATTGTACTTGTGGTTAGGGCTGAAACAAGTTAGCTCTCCGTGTGTGGCATAAACTGTTGAAGTTGCTTACTACAAATGTAAGCCTAAAAAGAAAATAAGTTTTTCCCCCAGTCTGAGGGCCTTTTCTTTGGTCCTCAAGTACAAGATGGGGTGCCAGATCAGGGTATAGCACAGGTCACTAGAATGGGTAGCTGCAACTTTGATTTTATTTAATATGTACTCTATCCCATCTTCCATTTGTTCATTTTTTCTCCTTTATTGATTTGATTGTCTGCTTTATACTAATACTGGTGGAATGGGATGACAGTAGCTGGTGTGTTTGTGTTCATTTGCTGAAGCGTATATCCAACGAATAGTCCTTATTGATGTGGATCCATTTTCAAAAGTCTACCAGGAGAATAAAAAATACACTACTAAAATAAAATAACAAAAAAACCAATAAATTAAGAAAAAATTTTAAAACTCAATACGAATTCTTTTAACAAGGAGTAACATTCACATTTACTAAAAGTTACTTGTTAGCTTGGACAGAAGATAAGGCAAACATTTACATTCAAGATATTGCATTTTAAATCTCACAATCATACTGCATTGTTAGCGAAGCATATTGTTGACTTATGAAGAAGAAGAATTATGAAGATAAAATAACTTAGAAAAGGCATTTAGTTTGGAGAGATTTGGAGGAGGAATTGCAAGAGAAGCAGATGGAGTAAAGAGAGCCAGATAATAAAAAAAAAAAAGAAAAAAAGGTTAGTCAGTTATGGCAAGAGCATAGCCAGGCAAGAGCAAGGAAGAAGTTTTTTTGGTGGTTTTGAAAGTTTTGAGATGTAAGGCAAGTGTAAGAGATTTTGGTAGATGGTTCCATATTTTACCCACTTCCTGGAGAATAAGGAATTACCTGCTAAGCATATTAGATAAAGAAGTATGGATCAGGAAATTCTTTTGGATATTGAAATTCAGATTCCTTTATATTATAATGGCATGAGAGAGAGAGAGAGAGTATTTGTCAGGGTGGTAGCTGGCTTTTGTTTGTATAGAGTTGGTGTTGGTTGATTGATTGAGGTAGCTCTAGCCAGCCTAGTTTTTTTAGGTTTTGACAGTGATGAGTCCTATATGGAGAGTTTGTGGCAAATCTGGCAATACTGTTATAGGCTGTAGATAGTTTGTTAAGATTGTGTATAAAATTGTGTTATTTAATTTAGGGTCTAAGCAATGATAGGAAAACAAACAAAAGAATTTGGTAGGCTATGTAAGTCACTTAAAGTTGCTGAAACCTGAAATTCAGCCTCAGCTGGGTGAGAAGGGAATGTCCCTGCTGCCTGCGTCAGTTTTCTCACTTTTTAAAAGAAAGTTTAAACCTTGATTTTTCCTACTATAAGAACAAATGTACAACCATGTTCACATCATGTCACTCACTGTAATCTCTCACTATTGCAGTAAGTGTCTGCTGCACCTGTACATAGTCATAACTTAACATTATGAAGTATGTACCACTGCAGCCACCATACTTTCCAGCATGTACCACACTGGTGCAGAGAAAAGTTGTCACTCTATACCACTGTACCACTACAGACTCAAATCAAATGTGTCTAGAAGCTCAAACACCAGAGATGCTACCTGGCAGGGGGTGCGGGAGATGAGCAGACAGTGCTTTCTTGCTTTCCTGAAGAGGAGGGTCTGGGGGAATCTCACTTTGGATGTGACATCCATCTGTGGCTGGGACACAGATCCTGAGGTGTGGGCTATCATTGCAGTGTGTGGTATAAAACTTATTGAGGTGGTGTGGGAGGGAGCACATGTGACTACATTCTACATGCCTCCATGACACACCATATCCATGCTTCTATAATGATCAGATTGGGCAGTCAAGGGCATTTCCCACCACTGTCTTGTTTATCCTGCATGGTTGTAAGTACACAGTATTGCCCAGCAGTGAAAGCAGAGATGATGAGGTTGACATGTCAGATGTAGGCGACCAACTGTGATGCTGCCTTCTGATGACAATAACAGGAGGGTCTTTGAGGAAGATGGAAACATTACACAAAAGCATTAAAACATATAATTATTGACTATGTAGTTATTGACCTCAGACCATGAAATCAAGTCTCTCAGGCTGCCTAGTCCCCAAAACACATACACTGCATGCCACAAATTAGTATTTTGTTAAAAACTTTACAGCAGTCTTTGTAGCTGCATCATAACATGGACTATTCTAGAAGATCCAAGTTAAGTACAATGTCCAGAGGGATTCATTTCTCTGAAAAGAGCAATTATGCATCATTGTATGCCCTAACGATTGTGTAATCTTGACTGAGATAAGCTGCTTGTTGGGAAACTGGATGGATATGTCAGTTAGGTGTTCTGATTTATGCTTGCACCAGATCCTGCAGCATGTCTAGTATCCATTTTTAAAGTTCTAGAAGTATAGATAATATCACAAAATGGCTTTTAGTAGGTTTATAAGTCAATCTAAGGGATCACTGTTGTCAGTGGATGGTGAGCCAAAGTCAGAGTCCTGAAAAAGCCAGAAGGGCATTCTAGTACCATGAGATAAAATGTGGGCTCAACTGACTGGAGATGATTGACATGGATGGTCTGTGATGTAGACCCCTGGGGCAGACTTCCTTGGTATATACTCCTTTGGCAACACAGTCATACACACTGCCGCACAATAGCAGTTTGTTTCAAATCTGTTTAACTGCAGATAGGTGAACACCAGGAAAATGTCCTGGTACCTGAAGAAGTTAATTCCATCACTGCAGCTTGCATCCTGTAGCTAACCTACCCACCATATAGATATTATCATGGTTTTAATGCAACAGCAGCTGCAAGAAATTAAGTGGCTGCATTTGATTGGTTATATTTGGGATCTTACCTTGGAGTGGTTTTAGCATCCTAACACTGCTTCTGTCTATAAGTCATCCTGTAAGCACTCCTGTCCTGTCACCCTTCCTGCCACTACACCCTTTCTTGCTTGCTGGATTATTCATTTACCGATGGCTGTGATTTAGTTTTGGTATAACATAGTAACATGCTGGGTATAGTAAAACATGAAATGTGCCTTTAAAAGTCAGAAAAGTTGCTGGTGTATGGGAAATCGAATTTATCAGGTAGTTGATTTCCAGTTGCTCTTTGTATAAAAGCCGGAATTCGGGAAACCATTTCCTCAGTCAGCAATTCAGCATTAGGTACAAAGGGGTTTATTCAAATGTCCAGGAATCATAGAGTTCATTAGCATCCTAAGGTGGCCAGGGGGCACTTCACCTAATAATGGGTGTTAGCCCTTATCCCTAACACTGCCCTTTCCCCCAACCCTAACCCTGCACCTTACCTTAATGAAAACCTTCCTGTAACACTGCCAGTGCAAAAGACACACTCACACACACAATAAAAGCATTACATCTATTCCCTTACCTATTCCTGACCCTAACCCTAAAATACACACACTCACAAACATACGACATCTATCCTTTAACTATCCCAGACCCTACCCTTAACTCACAAGCACATGCTCAAACACTCCAACCCCACTTACCTGTCTTGATAAAACATACCACCTACATTTGTTTCCCTCGACTATCTATACCTTCGACATTACACACAACACCCACTGTGCTTGTTGACAAAAATTAAGTTTTACAAAATGTAGGTAAACCATATATATCTATATCTATATATATATATATATATATATATATATATATATATATATATATTTGTATTTATATATCTATATACATCTGTGTACATATATAGAGGTCATAAAAAGGCCAAAATGTCCATAGCTAGTGGAATTTGACTTTGCTGGCCTTAATCTATCTATAAAGACTTAAAAAGGAAAAAAGTAAAACATTATGGACATTCAGAAGCCACATAGCTGAAACACTTGATGTCCTTAAGGGGTCAATTGCATAAATCCCTTGGGCCTCTGTTACAGGAGGTTTAAAGTATTATACAGTGAAAACTCTAGCTTGGCTATGTTTTCTTGTGGTTTTTAATGATTGGTTTGTCTGCTGTGTGTCCTTTTTATGTTTTGTTTTTGATATATATATATATATATATATATATATATATATATATATATGGATCACCTTCAGATGCCAAACACAAATCACCGACACCAAACAACAAAAATACCGACATAAAACACGAATACCATTACACCAACAACGTAAACAACACAGTACACTACATAACATATCCACTTACTAACCCCAACCCCTAACCCTAACCAATAACACCTACTTACACCCTACTACCCCACCCCACCTAACTCACTTTAACCTAACCCTAAACCCACAGTACACCTCCTCACGCACACACACACCCTACCTGCACCTAAACCCTAACTCACTTAACCCACCCCTAAACCCACAGTCTCACTATCGCACACTTACCTGTCCCGCCTAACACTAAATCCCTCACTCTATCGCACACTTACCGAGTCCGTCGGGTTCTCACCTTGTCGGTCATCGGTGTTTTCGGCATCTGAAGGTGATCCATATATATATATATATATATATATATATATATATATATATATATATACAAATATATATATGTATATATATGTATATATATATATATATATATATTTATATGTGTGTGTGTGTGTGTGTGTGTGTCTATATATATACATATATATATATATATATATATATATATATATATATATATATATATATATATATATATATATATATATATATATATATATATATATATATATATATATATATATATATATATATATATATATATATATATATATATATATATATATGAACCCTTAATTGTGGGATTTATTCAAAAGCTTTTTTGCCATCTTAATTTGTTCAGAAAGAGTCTGTCAATATTTATACAAGATCTCTAGATAACAGGAATTGTGCTATTTCCCTGTATTCTGTGATCTCAGAGTTACTAAATTTAATTAGACATTTGCCCCCATGCAGAAACCTTGTTTTTTTATTTGCATTTTCTAAGGTTATTTCTTAGAGCATGTGCTGTATGCCATCATTTTTTTGGTCGACGTTTTTCCTGTTGATTGTTCATGGTCTCTTTCTTATTCTGGAGACCGATATACATATATCTATATATGTGGCTACAGAACTAACTAGGAACATCTGCCGCAAAGCATGCATCTGTAATTAACCTGCGGTGCAGTTGTATAGCACTACAACTGTTGGAGATTCTTGGCACAGAAACTGTGTGTTTCATGAAGGAAGACATAGTCAGTGAGCTGCCCAGAGATTACAGCAGCTGTAAGTCAGTGTAAATTGTATAAATCTCAAGGCTAGCTGAAAACTGACCTCAATATATTTTTTTACCATGCTGGATATGTGCAGAATGTGCAGTTACATGCAAATATGGAAGACAGGTGAGAATGTCAGTAGTGTGTAAATGCAGATGAACTTCCCTACAAAACCACAGTGAAAGCATGGGGCTGGGCCAATAGGATGAGGTCTGACGTGACCAAAAAAACAAAAAAAATTACAGAGAAAGTATGAGTTTAAGTTTTATTTTGAACCATTGCTTGGCATTTGGGGGAATGAGCTTTACTAAAAAAAAAAAAAAAAAAAAGTTTGGAAGCCTAATGTGCAGTTTTGGTGCCTTAAGCAAGCCTTGAGAGAATATTCTGAGAGCTGCAGTATATCAGATTACTTGAAACATGTGGTCTTTCTCAAAGTTGCTAAAAGGCAGGAGGAAATCGGTGTCATCTGCCGTGATTCTGTGTATTTGTGAAAAGAACAAAAACATGGTTTCTGACAGCTTTTGACACAATCTTGATATTCATCTTTGGCATCCACAGCCCTAGATCTGGAATAATACTTCCAGAGGACTGACTAAGGGGTGATAAACTGCAGTATGCAGTAGCATTATTAATTCCATGAGGGTAGCAGGACACCACCTCCGTAAGGATCCTTGGAGGAGCCCCAAACCCCCCATGCCTTGCTAGGCAGTATACTGACAGCGTCTATATCAGATGATTGAACATTTAGTTAAATGAATAACTAAACGTCGATCACTAATAATCGCACGCACAAAACTTCGAACGGCAGTTTCCAGTCAGGGAAACAATGCTGTTGCCCAATGGAAAAAAATAAATAAACACAAATGAAGTGGGGGGGGGGAGTTGTGCCCCCCACACCCCCCTAACTAAATATACCAACTACAAGATCACTCCACATTGAAAGAAGGGGAAACTGTGTGCAACTGCCAAATGACTTGTTTCCCTGAGTGGAAACTGCCGTTCGCGGTTTTGTTTGATTATTAGTGATCGACATTTAGTTATTCGATTAACTAAACGTTCAATCAACTAATATAGACCCTACTGACATGTTATATTGCTTGGTGTATTTTGCTTCCTACCCAACATGGAGAAAAGTGTGTCTCATTCACATTTACTTCAGTTCCAGAGACACTCTCATTATATTTATAGATATTTAGTATAGCTGTGGTAATTTTCTCTCTATTGTATGAACTATAGTATATATCCTATATCTGTTCTTCAGTACTAATACAGTTACATTTGTTGGTATGTTAACATTTTATTGCACAGGCTTGTGTTTGAAGAATTATTTGCTGAATTTCTTATCTGTTTGTTGGACCCATTTGTGACTTGTTTAACCTGTCATTTAATAACATTTGCTTTGCCTGTTCATACTGGGCTTATCTGAATGCTGTCCATTTGCATCCCTGCTGTGTGTGTGTGTGTGTGTGTGTGTGTGTGTGTGTGTGTGTGTGTGTGTGTGTGTGTGTGTGTGTGTGTGTGTGTGTGTGTGTGTGTGTGTGTGTGTGTGTGTGTGTGAAAAGGAGCAGAGAGTATACTGTATGATCTTGAATAGCACAAGTTCCATGGGTTTGGCTTCACCAATGAAAAGAGGTATTCACTCCTTGAAACTATTGTTAATGTTTAGATTAAAGATTTCAGTTATAACAGCCAATATAAGGAATACTAGAGAATCTGCTTCCATCACATTCCCACAGATCTGTTTTTTGTACTTGGTTTCTGATACACTGAGAAAATATTATGACAGGACTATTGAATTAAGCAGTTATCACTTTAGACCATGTGTACGTGCTGGATATTGCTGTAATACTATAAGGGTAGCCTCTGTTGTATAGAACTCGTGATAAATGTGCCAGCTTTTAAGCAGTTTATCACAGCATGTACAGCTCCATTTCTCATGTATTCACACAGATTAGGTATGCCTGTATTAGTAGTTCTATGTGCCCAACAACAAGGAGGTACATGTTGAGCCTCTAAAGGTCAAATTAAAGCAATATACTTAAAATGTTTTTTGTTTCACAGCAGCCAGGTGACATAGCACCACACAGTAACCACATTCTTTGGAGTATGGATAATGAATGTGTTGGCAAAACAGAAACATCAATCAAGTCAGAGAGGAGGTTTAAATGTTAATTTAAGCTGATAGGTACATGGACTTGATTGTTAAGCTTACAGCCTAAATTAACAACTGACTTGTACTTACTGTAACTTGGAAAGTATTGTGAAATGTATCTCTCATTATTCTTTCTGTTATTGATCTTTATTTAGTAGGATCCTGAGATGGTATTAGCTTCACCAGTGGAGTGTTTCAAGCAAAATGAAACCAGACCAGAAACAGGCAGAGAATACCTTTAAGAAATCAATAAAAAACATAATGCATTATCATGACTTTGCCTGAAGCCTTTCCGAATATCAAATCTTTGTTCCTTTTAAAAATGTTTTAAGCGGCTTTTTAAAGGAGGCTAAAGAATACAAGCATTATATTCATTGCTGGATCAAAATGATGAGGTATAAAATAGTACAGTGATTTCCCTGGAATAGCTAGACATTCATTTTACAGTCAGACAGGCTACATAATATGATTTTCTCAGCTTGATAGGTATTTACTGTTCAAAGTTTAAATTGTCTACATTTTCTCTTGTATCTCTAATGATAGTGTAGTTTTTTTATGACTTGACCTTTTATTTTGTATAATAATGTATGTTCTTTTTTTCAAGTCTTATTACACTACATTTATTGCTATTAAAGATAAGGTCATTGCTACTGCAGCTAGTGTGTGTGTGTGTGTGTGTGTGTGTGTGTGTGTGTGTGTGTGTGTGTGTGTGTGTGTGTGTGTGTGTGTGTCTGCGCACTTGTGCCCTTGTGTATAGATATATGATTATGTCAAGGATTTGTAACTTAAATAGTCAACACACAAAACATCGACCACAACATGTCGACCATTCATTTTCCTGATAGCACAAATACCTAAAAAACAGTAGATTGAACAGGAAAAGAAAAATTATTTTCCGATCTACAAACCATTACCTTACTGTTCAGACCAAATTTGTCTGAATAGTGGTAGTTTTATGGAAAAGGTTTTCTACGGTAAGGTATATGGTTAGATTTAGGGGCAAGTGAAGGGTTAAGGTTAACATGCATTACTTAACGTTAGCATGCATTATTAAGGTGGAACTGGAGCTTGTCCTTTTCAAGTTTTTTTTTTTCATGAAGCTTTAACAGATTGGGTTCATGTGGTTTTAGAATTGTATAAATGTAGCTCATTATTTCATGCTGGAACCTTTGCAGTTATGTAAGGATGTCTCTCTTTGTTTATATAGCAGTCTGACATGCCTTTAGTCAGTTTTCTAATGTAGCTAAGGGACACCTTGCTGCTGATTTCAACCCTTTAGAGCACCTCACAATTGTAGGTAAATGTGGAATACCTTAGCTGGTTAGGAAATAGTTTCTGTGATTTATTTATCTAGCCTTGTTTTTATGAGTAAGACAATTTCTGAAAGCTAAGTAGTACCTCTTATTTGTGTTACATACAGTGCTAAAGCTGTGATTCCACCATTTTTCATTTTTGTTGAATTTGTCTATATATTTATGTCATGGCAGCGTGTTTGTGAATGTAGACATTAAGTATATTGCACAACTGTCAGTATCGTGAATATGTTTTATTTAGGTCATTGAGGACCTTATTCCAGTCTATTTTCAGATGTATATCAATTGTTGGATCATAATTCCTCTGCAGAGTATTAGAAGCATGATTTGGTTGATTTCTAAGTTTGATTTTACTCTTAGGTCAAAGATAATGGTATCGTGATTTATGTTAATTGCAGATGGTATAACCATGGGTGGGAAGGGCATAAATAGCCTATTTTTGTCAATATGGTGTCTAAAATATTGTTATCCCAGATGGATTTCATACTTTGTTCCAGATTGTTAGGAGTTAACATAGTAGATTAATATTTGGGTGTATTTATGTAATGAAGAACAATTGACACACTCACTGTTAAGGTAGCCAAAATCCCCTATTGCAATTGGGTTTGCATTGATTTTTACATCCTTGAGTTTAGTTAGGAATTGCTCATGTTCTGTAGGGTACAAAGAAGGTTTAAATTAGGTTCCTCTAATATTATATTAAATACCACTGATAGTTGTTACTACACAAGAAAGTTGTAGTCTTAAGTTTATGTTTCAGCTTTTGAATTTTAGGTGCTCTTTTACAAGTAAAGAGACACTGCCATCTATTCCATCAGATGGGCAGCAATGAAGCATGGTACACTTTGTAATTTGAGATATTTATTTTGACTCTGTAAACCAGGTTTCAGTAAAGGTGTAACTATCTGCATCCTTAAGCTTCTAGATCATCCATTGTTTTGATTAGACTTTTGACATTTAGCAAAAGTACCTTCACCTCTGTTTTTTTCTTGTGTATTTAGTTCTTTCTTTGTTTTTTGTTTTTTTTTTATATACAGTGAGGTCTAGAAACCCAGACAGACAGGTATAGCTTATTACACTTAAAGCAGCTTAGCTGGTTCCATTTGTAATAGACACTTAATCCCTGCCCATGACACCCTCTTCTTAATCATTCACTGAACACCAAAGGATCAGATATGTCAGGCCAACAGATCAGTTTATTTATTGCATCTAGGAAAGAAAGTAGGCAAGCATCCCTAGTGAGTAACTATTCTAAATAATTAGCCATTTGCATCATTTATATTAGGTATGGTATGGTATGGGAAGTAGATGTTGTGATGATATGGACTAGTGCCAGCATAGCCAGATGGAGTTCTGTAAAGAATAATATGCCCTTTGAATATAAAACTGATATATACAAGATACTTTTGTGACAAATGTATTAGAACCATATGGCATTTGAAAATTAAAATGTGTTTGTAAAATTGCTAGTGTAAAAAATGTATCAACAGATGGTTCTGCTGGACAGAGAAGGACTATACATGTGAGACTGTATGTATATATGTTAGCAAAGGACACTAGAAGGGAAGGGGTTAAAGAGCTATCTTACGTCTTACTTTAAGAAAAATACTGTAAATTGGATCACCTGTTGGGCCATGGAAGTGCTTCTCTCACAGCTCTGAATAAGACTGGAGACAGCATGTCTGGAAGAAGCATTTTTTCATTAGCTCAGTAAAAAGAGAGGAAGCCCCAGGCCTGCCATAAACATTAGAAAAATTCTAGATATGCATTTTTATATGTCTATGCAAAATTCCTCTCTCAACTTCAAAAGAGGATAGTGTGGGAACGTAGAGTCAGGTGACCAGATAAGGTCATTCTGTCAGCCCTGGAAATAATATTTTTTAGATATTACAGGGAGCAATCTCTGAGTATTGAGTATTCTGTTTGGGAGCCTGACTAGAAAGACTGCTCACGTATTTCATCTTGCCTTGCCCAAGTAAGTTATCAGGGAACAGCAATTCTCATAGATTCAGTCAGGAAAATATAGTGAAGCTAAGATTAGATATTATTTTTCTTTATTTGTCTGAGTCTGTCCATCAATATTATTTTCAAAATTTCCTGTGATTCGAATTCTGTGGTTTGCTGCAAAGATATATTCAGTATTTTCATGTTCTTTTATTATTTATTATTAAATATACCTAAAACCTTTATTGTGGCTGGCCCTTTTAGAAAGTATTTATCCTTTGAGAATGCTTATATTTATTTGATGAACTGTGTGAGCCAATCCAGGAGGCATAACTTTCTTGGTCAACTACTACCATTTGTATTAGTATTAATATTACACCATATACTAGGACAGCCTTTGTTAAGGGCCTTAGAGTAGCTGATTGTGGAGTGTCTGGTGGCAGTGATAACTACCGTATACTCTGGGCAGAAGGGGGTACAGCAGGGAAATCTGTGCCAGCCTTTCCCAGGTTTGTGTGTGTGGAAAGTCAAATTTCACTGTGTGTGTGCGTGTGAGTGTGTGTGTGTGTGTGTGTGTGTGTGTGTGTGTGTGCGTGTGTGTGTGTGTGTGTGAGTGAGAGAGAGAGCTACTTGGGGCAGGAACATAAAGCAGTGGTTTCACAGTGAGGGTGCTGGAGAAGCAGTGGTTTCACAGTGAGGGTGCTGGAGAACTTGGCTTGGACACTCAGCTGAGAATCTAATCCTACATCTGTATCGGTGGGGAGTCTTATTGGGGTCCTGGAGGGAAACAGATATAAAGAAACCCAGACCCTGGGCTGACTGTGTTCCCTGTGTGCTCTTAGGGGAAGTTGTACTTGGTGCAGAGAGCTGCATCTGGAAATACTGAGTGTACCCATCTCCAGTGTCAGTGGTGAGGATTTAGCTCTTTGATTACTAGCCCAGTGAGGGGACATCACATATATATTGCAAGGTTAAGGTCTCTTCAGGCACAGCTCTTTCTTATGCGGCTGCATTTTTCAGGAATGCTTCTGTCCAGGAAATCTGTAAAATATTGACTCAGAACACAGCACATACATTTACAATTAGCAAGTAATACACGCTGCATAGGCATTACAGGGCCAGAGGTAGCTTTGCCACTTCTGTTTTCTAAGATACATTGCAGAATATCTCCACCCATGAATTATTACTGGTTTGCAATCTACCAAGTCATTTTTTATTATTATTTCTTCAGCAAGTTCCATAAAAATAGTAAAAGAGTCTTATGAAGTACTTACTGTAACAGGATATATTGCTAGATATACACATCCCTCACCCTCCATGTACTTGTCCCGCAGCTATGTACTCTACACTCTCACAGGTAGAGCTTGGATCCACTTCTTCTGTAACACAGACAACCGCAGGATCCTAGAGGCAATAAATTCTGAAGATTTCATTAAAATCAGGAACATACATGACAGGGTTACAGGTACACCTAATTCTGTACCCACTCCTACAGTTCTTTGCACAACTGTGGATGTCTTTGCTGCATAGATTTATTGGTTTAGTGAAACATTCCAAGGTCTAGTGGCCCTTGATGCCTCAAATATAGTGTTGCATCTTATGGAATTCCGTATAATCATCCAGTTTCTTCTTGAAGGTATGAATTGGTGGGCTGACTTTAACTAACTGAAGGAATTTGTCCCATGGGTGTGGGAGTCTTTGAGAAAAGAAGTTGTCATATTTCATAATAAGGCTTTTTTTTTATTTAGTATCCCCTTGTGTTGAACAGATCCTTTAATACTCTGTATGTCAGACATTGGACTCCTACGATGGAAGTAAGATACAGGAAAGGGAGAACTGCTGTAGTCTTTGGCTATAAGACAAGGCTTGAATCCCCTTGATTCTGATTATGAGGAACATTTGTGCCTATACCTGTTGCACCATATGGCATATAAGCAGGTTGTAGAACAATCTGTTGTATAAAAGAGAGCAGTTACATGTCTGCTATAGCTCTGAACCCCATAAAGGATCAGGTGGGCAACTCTGTATATTTTGTTGAAGGTAGTCATTGTACAGGTGTCAAATGAATAGTCCTCAGCTACAAACCCTCCAAGATTCTTTACTGTTTTGTCCGCTTTTAGTTGCTGTCACTCAATAGAGCATAAATGGATGTGTGTGGGTGAAGTGGGGGGTTGCCAAATAGCAGAAAGTTGCACTTTTGATACTGAATGCTGGGTAATTTCTAATGCACCTTTCATGTATAATGTCAAGTGCTGTTTGAATATGGACAGTGATCCCAAGTTACAGCCATCTGCATATTTGGTGAGCTAGGCACTGGAGTTTTAACATCTGAGAAAAAGATGGCACAAAATGCCACGAAGGAGTGGCCTGAAGATACAGAGTGAGTGCATTGGTAACAGGAAGTGGTGTGTATAGGAGTTCCCCTAGTCTTACTTATTATAATTATAACCATTATAACCATGCATGTAATTGTGAACCTACAATGTTACAACTTCATTCATGTTTAGACCCCAGACTTTATGTACAGTTCTCTCATAGGTTATAGTGTTGAATGGTTTAGCTAGAATCAGGTAAATTGTATGATTAGAGAAATCTTAACTTAGGGTTGTGGTTACACTGTCAAAACACACACAATATGGTTGTGAGGCTTATTGGATTGTAACTGTCAGGGTTTGTGAATGGGTCACCATTACAGATTAACACTACAGTAATGTTCTTCCAGGTAGCAGAAATGTGGTCAGTTTTTAATGCTGTTTTTAAGTATGTGCTTAGGGAGGTATACTGAGTTGTTTTTAACTACACAAATTAGGTTGCTTGGTATCTCCTCTAGACCCATGGCAATGGTGTTTGTGACTTTACTGAGGCTATTAGTGACCATTTGTAATTTAATTTCATGTGGGATCCTGTTGAAGGGATGAAGAGGGGTGGGATGGCCCTCTGTGTCCTGAAATCTTCTCCACATATACATGCTAGTGTGTTACATATATCTTTTTACTGTGCTAGGGTGCTAAAGGTTTCTTCTAGCATACAATACTCTTGTTTCTTTCCCCCTTTTTTTTTAATATAGTTGTAAAAAAATCATTATTGTCACCCATCACAATGACAGGTTTTACCTCAAATACAGTCTTGCCTGATGTGATTGTTTAAATGAGTTCTGTTTTGAGTTGACTTGATTTACCCTTGTTCTGATGGGTTAGGTAAATTTTGAAGGCTTCATATACTATTTTCTTTTGCTTTAGTAATGTATTGGTTTTGTTAGTGCACTGTTCAGGTTTTTGCAGAATTTCTACTGCATCTTTGTCTTATGAAGATGAATTTATGGGGTCTATTTTGGAACATTGAATATTTATCAGTTCGGATCACTAAAGGTCGACCCTTAGTGACCGAACTGTTAAAACATTGAATGTTCCGAAAAAAAAATTAAAACAACGAAAAAAAAAAACCTAAATGGTGTAGACAGGGGGGCAAGCCCCCCTGCACCCCCCTACTACTTAAATATACCAACTCTGAGATCGCACTTCAGTGCACTACAGTGCAGAAACAGAAAATTTCCATTTCCTACACTATAGCATGATCTTGGAGTTGGTATATTTAAGTAGTGGGATGTGTAGGGGTGCAGGGGAGCTCCCCCCCCCCCACTTACAACAATTACTTTTCATTCTTGTCATTTTTTTTTTATTTTTTCATTACTAACTTGATGTTACTGAACTTCGATGATATGGTGTCGACCATATCATATTCGAAGTTCAGTAACTTTGAGTTTGTAATATAGACCCGAATTTATGACTGCAGTCATTGAATGTTGTAGAGGACCATAAGTGATTCACTAGTTGTTTTTTGGATGGGGCCTAATATAGAGTCCCAGGTGACTGATGTAGGATGATTCTTCATAGCACCATAGTTACCATTTGAAAAAACTTAAGTATTTATATTATTCTGCATTAGGTTTGAGTTACATGTATGAGGGACATCACAGCACTGTTGTCAGGTAGCTCAGCACAGCTGGCTGGGATGTTTGTTATAAATGTTATTAAAATTAACACAATCTAGTACGTTTTGCTCTTTGATTATTGATTGAGGTGTAGTTGTCCCAAACAATGGAGGGGGATAGTTTAGGTTACTAAGTAAAAGTGTATTTTCTGTTATGGAGAAACTTATACGTTTATCAAGGAAGTGGACATTTTCTTGAGGTGACATGGAAGTGGAGGTACAGTAACATATAACAAAATTGTAGTTTGTTGTATTAATAGTAACCTGCATTTGGACTGTTTCATGCCCACAGGATTACAAATTAAAATGTCAGGATAGTAGCAGCTGGTTCCTATGCCACAAGTATCCACTATGTTTCAATATGGCCAATCTTTGCTATATTATAATAAAAGTGAATCTGCTAAGTTGCTTTTTGGATCTACTTTAAGTAGTTCAGTGGTCATTTTTCATATGTGTGAGCCCATTGACCATGGTCATTTTTCTCCTAACCTTTTTTTTTTGTTGGGAGTTTGTGATAGTAACAGGCTGATTTTCTGTGGTTTCCCATACTCAAAAATGTGAGGATTGCAGGTGCTTTAAGGCAGTAAATATTACTGCATGCAGTTTGTCTCTCACAGGCTTACTAGCTCCTTTGTTTAACATATTTGCAGTTTGTTAATCAGAATAACCACCTGGGCTTTTGCTTCCTTTTCAGCAAAGTCTTGAGGAGAAAAACTCAACAATTAACTGCTGTAATTACATCAGATGGAGAGACTGGTGTCTGTTAAGGCATTACAGTTTATCTAGAATAGTTGAATATTATATAGCAATATTTACCTCATATTGTGTACATTATGGAAGAAAAGATATTTTAAAAATAAAAATATGCATTCACAATTATAGCTGGGGTGGCTTCTGTGTGGAGTCTGCATGTCCTCCCTGGGTTCGTGTGGGTTTTCCCTGGGTGCTTCAGTTTCCTACCACATTCCAAAAACATGCAGTAGGTGGATTGGACACCCTAAATTGGCCATAGGTGTGAGTGTGTGGTATAGAAGAACAGCCACAGCAGGGCAAGCCACCCAGAGGTGTGAACCTTGGCTGTAGTTGATTGGCGTTTTTAAAGTGACACCCCACCTTCCATGTGAGAATGGGAAAAAAGGGTTATGGATGGATGGTGGATGGATTCACAATCATAGATGGATAAAAAGGTTAATAGCTGCCTGAATTTGTCCTAATTTAACAACTGTATTATTTAACAACTGCTACGAAGGTTTTGTTTTAGCTCTGTTAGCTGTATTGTTAGCTGTCTACACTTTGTGTTTTGTTACATCCCTGCTGCCTCTTTATTTTTCCCCTCTTTCTCTACACTCCTTGTTCTCTCTTTTCTATAGCCCACTGTGTCTATTTTCCTCCTCCCCTGCTCAACTAATGCTTGTGTTGTTCTGCTCTTCTCCCTACAGTTGTGCGTGCTGCGTTCCACCCCCTCCACTACAGCCTAAGAAACCTCCTCTTTAAGAATTTCTACAACGGGACTCTGCTAAAGCCCTCTGTGGAGCTTCAAAAAGATAGCCCCCCTCAAGATATTTTTAATAGTGTATGTACTGCTATTTTTTAAACATAACTGCTACTTGTGTTCACTACCATAGTGTTTGTGCTTTTCCCCGCGCTAGCTAAGCAGCCTACAGTATTTTTTATTTTTCTACTAGTCCCTTAATTCTCTGACCCACTAAGCTACATGATGTGTATTTTTTACCACTAGGTGGCACTGCTCACCCACTTATTCTGTAAAGATCACTTTTATCGTTATTTTGCTCTCACCCAAACTATCCCCCACTCTCTCTAAATATTTACCCCACTGGCCTGCTTTAACTTGTGCATTGCTTTACTACCTTTCTCCCCTCACACTCTCCAGCCTAGACTTACCTCTGCTGTTCCTGTACTTCCTGTAAAGTCCCACTTTTCTCCTACAGCTGGCTGGTTTCTGCCAGCCACTTTCTCTCCAGCTCTTTAATCTGCTGCGCCTCTAACCTTCCAGAGCTCCAAACAGTGACACAAACTGCTTTCTCCACCACTGAAAAGTGGATGCTCCAAAACCACCTCTCGCTAAATGCCAACAAATCCAAAATACTTCTATTCTCTCCCTCAAAAGCTTCCCCTGTTGATACAGACTCATTCCAAATCATTAGCCAAAACAACTCCACTATAGAGGTTGTTCCCTCCGCCAAACTACTTGGAATTACTATTGATGAACACCTAAAATTCGATACTCACATCCAGCAAAACATTAAGAAAACCCATATAAAACCTGGTTTGCTGTACAGAAACATCCACTTCCTCTCTCCTTCCACCAAACTCTAGCCACTACCTATCTACTCCCCTCACTAATGTATGGCACTTCTCTACTAACAAACATATCTGCCTCTCTCTTCTCCATATTGGATGTCTGTTATAATAACATTTCCAAATTTGCAACCAAAGCCAAATTCTCCTCCCATCATTGTACGGCCCTTCATTTGTTTAATTGGCTTGAACTCTCCAACCATCTAGACTATCTCCAAATTACTACAGCCCACAGACTAATTTTTCAACCTACTAAGTGCCCAGCACTAACCAACATCCTTCAACCTTACACCACTCAGAGAACTGTAAGATCTACTCACCAAAACTTAATCGCTGTCCACAAACCAAATCATCCTGCTGGTCAGTTTCTGCTGTCATTTTCCTTAGCTAAAAAATGGAATTCTCTTCCTTCTCTAAGGACTTGCGAAAACTATAAAAGTTAACTACTTTCCTTAACAGGAAATGCAACTGCACTCCCCCCCCCCCCCCGTTACCTAATAATCATTCCACCCCTTAAACTCCTCACTAACTCTGACTTCAAGCTAACCTAACTTAAATGTACATATTGTAAGTAACACAATTCTACTATGTAACCAAAGATTTTATGCTTGTTTCTCTTGCATGAAATGAAATTGTAATTGCGTCTTCTTTACTACAATTTTATCTGTAACTAAAATATGTAATGCGGGCATTTTTTGTAACTAAACTATGTAATGTGAAGCTTTTCTCCCCAGGCCTCCACTGAAAACAGGCTCCCTGAGCCCAGTGGACCTCCCCAGACATCAAATTGGAAATAATAATAAATAATAAAGCTAAAAACTTAATATAGAACAGAAATTGGAGTAATGGGTGATGGCAGAGTGGAAAAAAGTGGTCGAAGGAGCTAGCATAGGAAGGTAAAGTTAGAGTGAAATAGGTGAAAGGGAGAAAACAAAAGACTAGAGGAGATAGACTGTAAGTCCAAATTTAGAGAGAAAAATAAAAAGTGCAGATCTAAATTGGTGGAAAGAATAATTGTAAAACTACTTTATTAAATATTTATAGTGGGCACTGACAATAAAGGCAGGCAATAATTGTATTATGAGAAGGGTGAAATTAAGTAAAGAGGATATTGAGAGGAAAAATAAGAGAACTGGGATTAGGGGTGTTGAGGGAAATAGAAAAGAATACAGCAAAAGGGAAATAGATAAAGAAAGAAAGAGCAGAAAGGGTCGTTGTGGTTAGTTTAGACAGAAAGGATTCTTCAGTATTTTCATATAATACAGGAACTGTACACGTTAGTAATGCGTTATACTTAAAATATGCAAAATTATGGTTTGGTATAATTCATGCTTGAAGCTTCTGATTGCTAACATTTTTTTCTAGTTGTTGTGGCAGTTGCTTCTGGCAAACCTCTGTACATAATGGGCTTTGTTTTTATCACTATAACACCAGATACTTCACCACAGTAGGGCATGCTGCTAGGCCTTTCAATTTACTGGCTTTTGAGTATTTCTGTCCAGATCTTGATTATCACCTGTATTGTCACTTTCCTTTCTTATTCTGGCCTCTTCTGAGAGACAGATGTGTATATATGCTATCTGAGATAAAATATTGTGCTTTTATAACCTGATAAATCTGAATACACATCACCGTGAGCTATAACATTGGTCCGAGTAAGGTGTAGATGAGGTAAACTTTCCATAATCAGAGCAACCCTACGACAGTGCTTTAGCACAAAGACGTGTAGCAACATGGTGAGCTGTCTCTGCAGCCATGCCAAATGCTAATGAAGTATTCCGGTGGTGCAGCCAGTTTAAATTATCCATGTGCTGTCTTCAGTAAGGCATTTATGCAGCTTTGTGATTCAGAGAATTGCTTGATTAAATAAATTAACACAACTGCTCTTGGCTGTTCATGTTAATGAACATCAGCAAAAGCTTGTGTTCACCCATCTTGACAGAGGCAAGTGCCAGGGTGTTTACCAGACAGGTAGTGTTGGGGTGGGGTGTGTGTGTTATATGTGTGGGTTGCATGTGAGAGTGCATGTGTAATTGTGTATGTCTGCTTGGGAGGTCACAGTGGGGGGATTAGTTTTTGGATAGGGTAGATTTGTGTATGTTTGTGTATATGGGTGAATGGCTGAGTGTGTATGCAAATGCAGTTGGGTGGTGTGTGTGTGTGTGTGTGTGTGTGTGTGTGTGTGTGTGTGTGTGTGTGTGTGTGTGTGTGTGTGTGTGTGTGTGTGTGTGTTGGGGGGGCTGTCATACGTCCCAACTCCGCTAGACTAGCAAATAAATCCTGCAAGATTGAGGAGGAACCACTAGACACCATAGATAACTCAAAACATGGTTTCTGGGCTCAATGGATACCAGGGATAACTCTAAAAACATTGTTTTGGGGACCACTGGACACCAGGAATAACTTAAAGATGTGATTTGGGAGGACCACTAGACATCAGGGATACATTTTTATCAAACTGCCTCAACAGCACTAAAACAAGTTGTGTGTGTGTGTGTGTGTGGTGGGGGGGATACTAGACACCAGAGTAAACTTTTCACTTTCATGCCTTACTTAAAAAAGATGTGGGCAGGGAGAACACTATAAACCAGGGATAAATCTTTAAAATTGTGCCTTTATGGCACTTAGGTTTAGAAGGAACACTATACAGCATGAGTAACTTGGCACTGTTGAGATTTAATGACACTTAAAAAGTACATTGGGTGGGGTGGACTAGCCACCAGGGATTATGTTAAATCACGTGCCTTAACAGCAATTACAAAAGACATGGGCAGGGGGGACACTAACCACCAGAGATGACTCTTTAAAATCATTCCGTAACATCATTTAGGGTTGGAGGGAATACTAGATACCAGGGATAATACTGCACTGCTGTGCCTTAACAATACTTAAACAATATGTGTTTGGGGGAGAACACTAGCCTCCAGGGATTATGTTAAACAGCATGATCTGATGTTATCCATGCCATTATTCCTCATTCAAGGGTCCTGGATCCAAAATGGGATCCAGGCTGGCAACTTAGCACAGAAAGATCCAAGGCTAAAGTTCCTCCCTCTCCCATAATCCCCTGCTGCCCTCTAACCCCCACATCTCATTTGCCACGCGTTTGCTATGAACGTGATCCATCTGGTGTGTGTGTGTGTGTGTGTGTGTGTGTGTGTGTGTGTGTGTGTGTGTGTGTGTGTGTGTGTGTGTGTGTGTGTGTGTGTGTGTGTGTGTGTGTGAAGTACTTTAATTTTATTTTGTTAACGTAGCTTAGGTTATCTTGATAGGTTTAACTCCTTTAGTCTCTTTAGTGTAATTACCATTAGTAATTTACATCCCCTCCCTTTGATTTGCCTGTTTTGAGTGTGGTGTAGTTTCTCCCCCATTAGTCTGTTAGTCCATGTTTGACACCCTTTTTGCTGCTAGTGACCCAGTTAGTGTTAGGGCTTTGTTGTTCTTTAAATTATGTCTGAAAAGCCCTCTGGTTTTAAAAAGTGCTCCTCATGCAGTTGGAAGATGCCTAATTCCATCTCACACAAGGACTGCCTGCATTGTTTAGGAGCTCCTCACCTGGAGGTTGAATGCGATGTTTGTGCCGCATTCAATACCAGGGCTTTGGTGGGACCTCCAAAACAAGCTGCTGCTAAAAGGTATGGTACAGGGGGTCCTTTTGTTTCCTCATCAAAGGCTTCCTCTTCTGACCCCTAAGAGTAAGACCCCTTCCATACCACCGGTGGCTCCTAAAAAGCCAAAGCTGCCTGATCATAGATCCCTGGATCTGACTACAGTCCAGGCTATCTCAGGTCCGAGATATTCAGATCCAAGTTCTTCGGATTCTTCTGCTGGTTCCAAGGTCTCCTCAGATCCTGTCAAGACTAGACCAACTTTGCATCCAACCAGTTCATCAGATACGATTGCTCCTTCTGCTAGGCTGCCAGATCCGACAGGCTTGTTGGAGCCACCCATAGTTATCGAAGCTGTAGCCTCATCTAGTTCTTGTAGGCAGTTGTTCCAGTCAGCTTCTAGTCCCTGGAGCCGAACTCTGGATCACTGACGCAGATCCTCGAAGTCTCCAACCAAGTCTACCCACTCCTCAACTTCCTCCAGACGTCCAGGAGTTTGTTGCCTTCCAATATGGACAGGACAATGAGGAGCTTTCTCAAATCCCAGATAAAGCTGAGGCTTCTGGTGTCTCCACCCCACCTGGCTAGGGGAGCCGCTCCAGTTCCAACTCTCCATTCTCCTCTTCCAACCCAAAGGGCATCAGAATCTCGAGACCCGGATAACCATGGTCAGATCTCAGCTGGGTCTGGTATTCCCTTTTTCTCAACCCCCATCATGATCCCTGGTCTGCTGTGCTCTCTGCCCTTGGATCAGAGTGAGCCCCGTGCCAGAGTGGTCAGCAATGGCTCCACAGAGATAGGGTGGGGTCCAGATTTTTTGGTCCAGTATCTTCCTGTGGGGGCTTCGGCCCTTGATAACTCTGGACAGGTATCATCCCAGGGTCATGGTGTTGTATTAAGGCTTGCCTCTCCTCTCCGAGGGACTTCCCCCTCCAGGGTCGGGATGAGACTACTTCCAGCCATCTGTGGGGTAGAGAGTAACTTCTCCAGGACTGGAGCTACATCTTCTGCCCCTCCAAGTCCATCCCTGCCTCTCTCTGCCTTGGGTGGCGAGACTTCTCATCCTGTTCAGGGTCAGCCCTCCTGTTCTATCCTTCAGGGGGTTTCTTCCCCACATCTTCTGAGTCCTCTATGAAGCCCCCACAGAGAAGGCACCTCATAAGAGGAAGTGCAAGAGCAGGCACTTGGACTCACCTTCAGAGTCCCTCACAGAAGACATGGATCTCAATGAAGGAGACGGGTCCCCCAGATCTCTGCCCGATGATATCTCCTTTGGAGACATCCTTGAGATCTTGAAGCAGAAGAGTGGATGGTCTCCTCAACCCCCATCTTCAGAGGCATGTTTCTGAAGGTGTTTGGGATGGGGCCCATCTACTTCCTGGGTGTCCCCCTTGCCAATGAGTTGGTCGAACTTATCGCCAACAGGGTCTGGAAGGAGCCCGACACTGTGCAGACTGTTTCAAATAAACCAACAATTCCCAAAAGAGAACAAGGAATTTTCCCCAAAAAAACTGGAGTCAGGAAGCAAAAGGATTAGCTGCTTTTTCTTTTCTTACTTCTTCTGGCACCTCAGCTACACAAGCCTTCAAGGAATAAAACAGTGCAACTTAAGCAGCCCTTTTATATCCCATTAATTAAATGTGCTAATATATTTCAATTAATACATACCATTTACTACAAAATTTCCACCCAGGCTTAAAGGTGTACCCCCCCAATAAGTGTCAGAAAGAAAGAAACAAAAAAAAGAATCTCTCCAATAATACATATGAAAGTACTTCACAATTATGTCCTACACAATGTACTACACAGTAAAAACATTCACTATTAACAATTGATTAATAAACAATTGATAAATTTATATTAATTATATTAAATTCTACTATTCAACACATATATTTATTTGAAATTTATTTAAATTTGCTTTCAATTGTTTACATATAACTAACCCATTATTGCACGTTTCCCTACTATTGCTGTTACACGTACCAGAACGCTGAAGAAGAAGCTGTCAGCACTTCCCCTATGGACAGTACAAAAATGATGGGCCACTGGACTCTCCAGTCTCCTATTCCTGACATCTCCCAAATGTTCTAATATTCCTGACTTCACTTTTCTCTTTGTTTGTCCTGTGTACCACATCGTGGGTGTACATCCACACGCAGTAATGTAGACAACCCCACAAGAGTCACATTTGAACTCATCTTTTATCCAAAACTTCTTTCCATTAATTACCCAACCATCCACATTTTTTATACTTTTCCATACTTTGCACATTCCACAGGGAAATGCCCCCAGCCTCTTCCCCACTATATTCTGTACTTTCTGATTCAATAATTCCTTTAAGTTACTGAATCGGCCATACAAAAAAGTTACTTTTTTGGGGAACAAATTCCCCACCATTTCATCCCTATAATCGCTGGCCAACACTTATTAACTAACTCTCTTAATGTGTCCGAAAAGGGTGAGAATTTAGTTACATAAAATATAGACTCCACTTTTTCTATTTCTTTAGCTTCGTGAATTTTCTGATGAACCCTGGGACCTCTCAGATCACAGCTTTTATTCACCACCCCTCTGACTTTGTTCAAAGCTGCCTGGATACATAATCTATTTTTTTACCAAAATGAATTCATTTTCTAGGATCTTATTGTCAGAAGTATTTGTCATAGTTCTTTTGAATTCCCCATAAGGTAAAGATTTAATCAAATGCAAAGGATGTGCACTGCTTGCTTCCAAAAAATTATCTGCAGCAGTTGCTTTATGAAAGGGCCTATATTGTAACTTCCCATTTAAATCTGCATAGAATTCCACATCCAGAAATTGCATAATTCTGTCATTAACTCTATATGTAAATTCTAAACCAAAAGAGTTTTGACTTAATATGCTCATGAAATTTTCAAATTCACATTGATCACCCATACACACAAAAATGAAATCATCAATGAAGCGTTTAAACATAACTACATTGTTCTTGACAAAACTTGTTGGATAAATGAACATATTTTCAAAAAAAGCCATAAACAATATAGCATAAGAGGGGGCAAACGTGAGTGTGTGTGTGTGTGTGTGTGTGTGTGTGTGTGTGTGTGTGTGTGTGTGTGTGTGTGTGTGTGTGTGTGTGTGTGTGTGTGTGTGTGTGTGTGTGTCTATTAATATATGCTACAGAAACTCTACTTTTTTATTTAAAAATAATAATAAACTTTCAAAAAACAGAGCCTTCCAAAGAAAGAGTCGGATGGACCGAGAAAAATACAAGGATAATCTGGTACTCTATGCAGAACTAGAGAAAGGTAACTGATTATCCTTCTGTTTCCTCTGTCTTGTGTCTTCCGTATGTTTAACGTCTTCTGATTTCCTTTCTCCATTGCTTCCTCTAAACAGCACCGATGTACTGCATAAGCATGGGAATGAAAGTCCCATATGCACGAGCAGTACCTCAAGAAAGACCCAGGATACTGGAATAAAATGCAGCAGAACACCGTTATACTAGGACATTATTTAAGAAAAGTAAGTCACTTTTTTCTTAAGTAATGTCATTGTATAATAGCAATAACTCACAACTGACTGTGGGTAATGCTGATTTACCCACGGTTGGCTTTGTTTGGTCACTTCCTACTATATGACCATGGAGACCATTAAGAAGCTCATCCACATCACACAGTATTGGTGATAAGGGAATAGTGTCTCCCCATTAAGTATATCATCCCAGATTTCCCAAGGGAAAATGTGTCAGCCCCAATCTAACCATCCAACCTGATTTTAAAGATTGCCAATGAAATATTCTTCTTGATATGCAAGGGGAGAATTTTCCAGAAAGCAGGGCTACATTGAGTTGGGTGTCTGTCCTACCCACTGGTATTGTTAATGTGGTGTAAGTTATGACTTCCAGAATGGGTGATTTCTTTACCATTGGTTCTATTTAGGTGAAGGAGTTCAAACAGTGTGGAGTCATTCATAGCACAGAAAAATAAACCACCTTAGATCACCCCTTAGAAGCCTGCATAAATAGTGGGTTTGGGGATTTAATCTAACAGAGTAAATAAGGGTACCAAGATCTGAGATGTTGTTTTGGCCTCAAAAACTGGTTAAGGTTCTTAGTTAGTTACGTGCAGAAAGAAGCATTATATTCAATGATGGCCCTAATAAGAGGGAATAAAGTAGAACCCAAATATCTCTGGGCCTTAATGGGGTATCATGAAAGATAAGTTGAACATGGTAGAATGATTTTCTAACTGTGACACAGATCCATCCATCCATCCATCCATCCACCCACCCACAACCCCTTTTTCCCATTTTTGCACATGGAGTTGGGGTGTCACTTCTGCAGTGACAAGTGGAATCTGATCCTTCCTTTGTTGACCGTATTAGTGACACTAGGCTAGCAGCCTCTTTTCAGTGGAAGTTCGATCTGGCATTTCTGCTCTTAGGTAAAATTTGGCCAGGCAGTTGGGGAATGTCTCCTACTCTTTTCTATAGTTACCATGGGATCTTTTACATCCATCTGAGCTACAACTAACTCAGGCAGATGGGGCCTCGGTTTAACATCTCATAAGAAGGATAGCACACTCAGGAGTGCATCACCCCCCTTATGATGCACTGCAGTATTAATTGATCTACCTTATGTGGGAATCAAACCCACAGCCTTCTGCAGTAAAGGCAAATATGCTACCTGTTGTGATGTGGTATGTGGTGCTGTTGGATTTACCAAAGGGAACTGTATCGCACATCACTGATCTGCCTTGTATGTGATAAAACCCATAGCCTTCTGCACTAAAGGTGAGAGTGTTCTACCTGTTGCAATATAACATTTGGTGGTGGTGATACTGAATTTATCAAAGGTAAAACTATATTACATTTTTTAGAACTGAGAATAAGCCATGATTAACACTTGAGCATTTGTTGGTCCAGTCCTTGTGGAGAATTTGAGTATCAGTATGGAATTTGAAAACCATCATCAGTAAACTTGGTTAACTATAATTCTATGATATCAGCTTCTGTGTCAGCAAAGTATATGCCAGAGAGGAGGGGGCCCAGACAGAGCAGTGTAACTGTTGACACTGATCACTGTCACTGGTGGTGTTTTCCCTGTCTAGTATAAATACCCATGACATTAACATTGTGGGTTCTGTTAGATCACCAATTAGCTTTGACTCAACTACGTATGAATTAATGTTGAGCTGGGAGCATTTGTCACTAACTCCAACATGAGAAATAAAGTTGAAAGTCTTGCAAGTTCCAAGTAGGCAACATGGAGTATATGCCCTTTATCCATGGCCTCAGCAACCCTTTTAAAGAACTCAAGCCAGGCTGAGCAGAGATAATCTCCCTTTTTCAAAGCTGAACTGGTATTTATCCAAGGATATAAAGTCATGTATATTGTTGTTTATGAGGTTTGATATAATAGCTCCTTAGCCTTGCAAGTAATACTACCGAGATTAATTTGTCTGTAATCCCAGGGTCAGTAGAAGGATCACAGTTATGCAACAGCACCAAAACAGCTGATTTCCGCACCTGAGAGATGTAACCAGTGGTGAGACGCTGGTTGGAGAGTCAATGGAAGGGTTTTGCCAGGTGAGACTTGGTAGTGCCCAGGAAATATTTAGGGATATTACCAGGACCCATGGAATCCGCGGTGGTGGTGCTGCTGTAGCGTTGTCACCTCACAGTAAGATGCTGTCCAGTTCGATTCTCAGCTAGAGCATCTTCTGCGTGGAGACATGCGTGAATGGGCTTACCTTTGTTGAAGGTTGTGTGTCAGGGCTGGTAACTCGGCACGTAAAAATCAACTACCAATCATTAGCGGACCGGAGTTCCACTGTGGCAACCCCTAACCGGGAAAAGCCGAAAGACACAAACAAACCAGGACCCACGGAACTCAAATTTTTTATTATGAAGCATCAAAAGGACTTTTTTGGAAATGATTTTTAGAGGGGAAGTCTGAAGATGACTTGGGGGGTTGAGGGGAGGGTGGATGGAGTGAAGGTGGAAAAGCATTTATTCACAGCAATATTAGCAATATCATTAGGGTCAGAAAAGGAAGTTCCATTAGATGAAAGTTTAGTACAAAATTCTTGTTACTTCTAAGCTTGCTTGTGTACAGTAGTTGAAGAAAGCCTTGTGGTTGTCTTTTGAACTGGCTGTAACTCTATGTTAATAGCTGGTCTTGCATTTCCTAATGGGAAGCTTGAGAGACTTGCTTACCAGTTTTAATTCCTTTTACAGTGTTGAAGCAGAGATCTTTTGTAGATGATACAGAGCTTTTTTTTCTTTTTGCTATAGCATTTTTGGATGTGGGAGTTAGCTTATGGCTAAAGGAAACCATCAAGAAGCTCAGCCACATTGCCCAAAACTGATGAGAAGCAAATAGTGTCCCCCATTAATTTGACTTTCTCCACATAGATGATGTCTGGCCAACATAAAAAGCCGAACATTTACAAGTGGCCAGATGAACAATCCAATCAGTTCCACAATTCCCAAAAAATTTTATATCCTACACTTTACTGGTGTTTTTTCTGGAAAATTGTTTGTTTGCTCACATATCAACATGATGAACAATGTCCACAAGGGAAAGTACCAAAAAGAGTATCCCCCGACAAAGTAAGTTGTTGATATATAGCACCCCCGCTACTGCTATGCTTGAAATGGGAAAAGTGGGAACCCAATGTTTTGCCTTTCCTAAATGAAAATTGACAGCTTGTCCCCAATACCTGTCGTAAACTGTCATTAGCCATGCGGATGTTCCAATGTTTGTGAATAGTTTCCTTAATAACATTGGTGTTCCTCCCAAACCTTGTGATGAACCTGATGGTATCACTAGTGGTCCCCCGAGTTTTGGCCTTATATTCCATTAATGACATCCTGTCATGAGTATTGGCCCAATTGCTGGCAGAAATTATGTCAAAGTCCCTGTATCCCCTAGTTCATAATCTGTTACAGAGATCCTGTTGGGAAAAGTCATATTCATCCTGAGTAGAACTAATTCTCTTCATACGTAGAAATTGGGATCTCAGGATGTTGCGGATGGTATGGCTGCAAGCTGGTAGCATGAAGAAACTTGTTATATTGGGGGTTTTTCCGAAATACCTTTGTTCTAAGAGTATTGTCCAAATTTCTCTGGATTGTAACATGTAAGATGTTGATTTGGTTGCAATCAGAGTTGAGAGTGAACTCTATGCCCCATTTGTTATCATTAAGGTATTGGACAAATTCAAGAAAAAATCCCATATCAGCCCGCCATACCATCCAACAATCATCCAGATATCTCCACCAGATGTCAATTTCGTCAATATATAAATTATGAGAGGGGTCATATATTAGTTGTTCTTCCCGAAAGGCCATGAACAAATCTGCATAGACTGGTGCAAATGATGCACCCATCGCGGTGCCCTGAGTCTGCCAAAAACATTGCCCCTGAAAATAAAATACATTTTTATTGAGCACATGTTCAGCCATATATAGAAGTAGAGTATTAAATCCAGCTGGATATAAGTTGGCACGGTCCAGCCAGAACTGTAAGGCTTGAAGACCGGCCCAATGGGGGATGTTGGTATACAGAGCCTTGACATCAAGGGTACAAAGAAGCCACCCAGGTTCTAATTGTGTATCAGACAATATTTTCAGGAACTGTGTGGTGTCCTGTATGCATGCCCTAATCAGATCCAACAATGGTTTCAGATATTGAGTCAGAAAGGCCGAGAGAGGTTCATTCAATGAACCTATCCCCGAAACAATAGGCCGACCTGGTGGCTTTGTCAATGATTTATGAATTTTAGGCAAAAGATACATAATCTGCTTCTGGGGATCCCTAACAGTTAAATGAGATTTAACTGTCTCTGAGATGATGCCCGCATCAACAGCCTCACTTAAAAATGAATCAATGTCTTTCTTAAAGTTAGGTGTAGGATCAATGGGCATAGCCATGTAATGGCATGGGTTGGGACAACTCTCCCTTACCCTCACTAAGATAATAATCTGTATCTGTCAAAGGAAAAAACTTCAAAGACCAATACATGTAAGGTTCAGTTAAGGCACTTTTAATAACTTGCAGCAAGGAGACAAAAACATGCAAATACAAGATTTTGCCTAACTACTAACAGGAAGCATGCTATTCTTATACTGTTTTACAAGACATGGCCTTCTATGGCTGACGTAATCAAACACAACTTTCAGTATTGTTCTACAGCAGATGTTACTCAGATTTTCTGCTGACATGACTAGATTTGTGAGAAACTTTTTGAGAACAACAACCTGGCCTTGGTGGTCACTAACCCATTACAGGCCCCTATTGTACAATTCTAATACATGTGTTACATTTCAAGGTACTTTTCTAACTCAGGCATAAGCAAATGCTGATTACAGTTCATATTTTCAAGCAGTCTTTGTTCTAATTATCTATAGCTTCTCCAGCTGTGTATTTTCTCACAGCACAAGCAGAACTTCTTATCTAAGCCTCATAACATTTATACAAGTAGTATTGTTCTATTCATTATTTTCCTAACACAAGCAGAAATCATCTGCTTCTCAGTAAATTTCCAAGCATAAGCAAAGATTTTAGCTGACAATAGAAGGTCAGAAAGCATCTGCAGTTTGTACAGATTTATGCAGTATGAAATAGAATACATGTGTTAACCCTTTTCAAGCTCTAAATGCACTAAGCATATTACTAATACACACATTAATACATATTTTTCTGACAGTATCCAATATGACTACTGCCCTCCCTTGTTTGCAGGTACAGTAACAGTCTTACGATTATCCTTTAACTCCTGTAATGCTTTACTTTCCCTACTTGTTAAGTTGTGACCCAATACTAAAAAATCACCAGTGTTGAAATGTATATCCCTAAGGACAGCCTGTAAAAATATATGGACCTATGTTTGTTCATGGGTGGCTGAAAATCAGACTTAAGAAATCTAAACTCAGTAGACCTTTGAGAATTATTGCCGAAATCAAAAAACAATTTGAGATTAAATCTACAGCAAAAGACATATAAGTCAGATATCATACAGGTTTCATCCACAAAAAAGCCGGGCACAAAATTCAAACCTTTATTAAGGAGCTGCTTCTGTTCCTGCATTAAAATCACATTGGAGATCGTCAAAACATTACAATTATTGTCATTTAGTGCGACATCAGGGTCTGTTGTAATCCCTCCAACGTAACTATTCCTGTTCTTGTTTCTGTGTTTCCTCCCACCCCGCCTCCTGCTGTATCTAAAGGGTGGTCTACATTGTGTTGCTTTTTGGGGGTGGGTGATTCCCGGGTGCTGGCATTATCAATATCAGTGACTGAGGACTCCTCAGCCGATGTACTACTATAATAAGTATCTGTCTTTCTTAAAATGGACCAAGGTCTCTTCCTACTAGTGGCCCCAACTGGCCTACCGGTCTCAACAAACTTGACATTTTTGGAAACCTCAAATGGTTTGCCCCTGTGATAGTCCGTTACATCCCTGTTGAACTTTCGTATTTTTTTGTCCTGTGTTTGCTTCTCAAAGGTAAGTAACTCCTTTGATAACTTGTTAAGACAAGCTTTTGGTTTCATCACAATGTTTCTTCATTTCTACAATATTCATATCAATCATTCGCTCATAATATGAGCTAAGGATATGAACAAAGGACATGGAAGCCAGCTGAAGTGCCAGGTTCCAATCCTTAAGTAGTTCATCTTCCATCTTGCCCACTAGGGGCTGTATTCGGACACTGAGTTTTCTGGGAGTAATTTTCTTGTTCTGATAGGCTTTGAAAAGCTTCAGATGCCATATATTCGTTCTGAGGGTTTTCATCCCCCTACCAAGTTTGTTAAATGCCAGATTGCAGCCATCAACTGGATCTGTATTGAGTGCATCCTGATCAGTGCCACTCTCATTCATAATCCCAAACACTCTTATATCATTTTTGTTGGCACATAAACTATTCAAGATAGTCTCAAAATTCATGACCGTAAGCTCACAATCCAACCAAATAATGTTCCAGCACAATACAACAGCCCAGATCGCACCAGAGGATCAGTAATCTGCCCAACCAATGCCACCAAAGGAGCCACTTATCAAACAGTATAAATGTGTATATTTCCCCTAAAAATAGAACCCCCAAAAAAAGGGATGGAATACGAAAGTTCAACAGGGAGAGCAGTCCCAAAATAAGTAAAAATACAGTCACAACGCTTGTTGAGATCAGAGGTCCAGAGGCCAGTAGGCAAGAGAGGACACATCAAATTAGTGAATTGACAAAAGATTCAGTACTAGACTGTAGTTGGTCGACCCCTATGCCAAACACAATATTTACAGAACAACCAGAGCCCCTTCAAATTGGTAAACCAGTGTAAATAATTAATACTATTAATGTACTGTAAAAATCCAAATATCCAAAATAAATTTTTGCTAATATTAATTCCCTACCTCAACCATAAATTTGGCACAGTATATCTACCTAAACTAAGCACCATAAAATATGTCAAATGTGTAGAAGTACTTCATGAAAAAAGGGAATCTGGATACCAGAAAGTCATATAATTGGCCCTCCAACTATATTGTATTATATTACTTTCAAATATCTAGAAATAAATAAATGTGTAGGCTTGAAGTTGTTGACAAAACCCTCCCAGTTGTATTCAAATCCAAATCCAAAACCCGTAAGATGTTCCTTATTAAACTCCAATGTCAGTCACGGCTGTTATAATAGCATCTACCCACTCCACAATCCTATAAGGGAAAGCTTAGCCAAGCACTCGGAGAACCCACACCTAAATATAAATAAACATATGACTGGATCGGAAAATCCTTACCTAAGGAAAAAGCAAAAAATACAGAAGAAATAGGACCATTGCAACAAAGTTATAGCAAAAATGCCCGTACTATAACAATCGTTGATCCTATTCCGATCAGCCTCAGAAAACTGTGGTCAGCCATGAAAAATGAGTAATCCATCCAACAATTGTTGGGCAAAAGTAGTACCAATCTGATTGAAAAAACAAGAGAGAAACATGCAATGATGTCCTTTAACTATATAAACTATAGTGGTTCCCCTAATGTTACTCTGAGAATGACTAAAAAAATTTTTTGAGAGAAACATGCAAAGACGTCCTATAGCTATGTAAGCTATGGTAGTTCCCCTAACATTACCCTAGAGATGTTTATACATTGGCATATGCAAATAATATTATAATATCCCATACAGATAAATGAACAGAAAACACAATTCCAAGCCCCATATAAGTGTATGTCAAGTAAAGAACAAATATGCATAGACCTCACAGTCTGATATATATTCCTAACAGTATCACCAAATATCCACAGTTTCACAATATTATAGATGTTGCAAGAACAAAAATGTAATGATACAGATCAAATATGTGGTCGCCTTGAGGCAAAAAGTCAAACAACACCATTCCCAGCTGTTAAAAGGGAAACAGTCTTAAACAAATGTTCACGGCCCAATATATCATCAAAAACATTCATTCAAATGTACTAAATCCAAGTATGAAATGCTTAAGCCCAGCAGAGTTGCCAGTAGTCCACAAGTAGCCTGTATTTTATATAGTTCAAGATGAACAAAGTAGTATTGTTCCAGTTATGATGTCCAGTCCCGAACACAAGTTGTCAAATATGGGAGATTTCCAAGTAGCAGAATACCACCAAGCAGGCCGGCCGAAATACCACTATGAGATCATAAACCAAATGCAAATAAAGCGAGTGATCTGGGCCCAAACCAACATGACTGTAAGCCCCAAACGAATGCATCCACACTGCACCATTGTAAAGCCAAAAAACAGTACCTGCACAGAACATAAGCATTAAATCCTATGTGTGTAGATAATCCTCACAGATTCAATGCCCCAAGGTAAAAATGACAAGAAAAGCTTCTCACACCACCATCTTGCGATTTCGGTAACAGCAAACATATATTCAGTGTAGATATGGAATAAAGTCCAAAAGAAATGCTGGTACTGATATTACATTTTTTGGGGAATTGTGGAACTGATTGGATTGTTTATCTGGACACTTGTAAATGTTTGGCTTTTTATGTTGGCCAGACATCTCATCCACTGAAAATACGTATGTCAGAACATCGGAGTGACATACGTAATAAACGTGAAACCAATGCTCTCTATAGACACTGCATGACACATACTAGTGTGGATTTTCATTTCTTAATAATTGACAGAATTGCTGGTAACAGAAACAACATGCAGGGATGGCACAGTATTTTAAATAAGAAAGAAAAATATTGGATTATCAAGCTGGGGGACTTTTCCCACCTGGACTAAATGATCATCTGTAGTATTATATTGTCATCTTTGTATGTTATTTTACCATTTTTGCCCTATCTGAATGTTTTTCACTTGATTGAAGGAAGTGATGCTGTTGATTGGGGGGCTGTTTTTTTCCATTGGTGAATGGGTCCATTTATGAAGGGATGATACTAATTGTTTTATGGTATTCCGCTGATGAAGGCAGTTATGCCAAAACCGGTATTGAGGATTAAACCTTGAATTGCCTACTATATGGCTTAATTTTGAGTCTTTTTTGCCTTTAACAGCTGAGTGCTGGCCATCTGTGTGTGGTTACAAAAGCTAGAACAAACACGTTGCAAGGATAAACAACACCACAGCAATAGCGTAATAATCTTTGTTGACTGGGGCAATATTTTAGAAAGGCCACACCTAGTAGCACCATGGGCTCAGTAGTAATGAATGAATGGCTCTGCTCCTGCAACTGTGGAGATAGAATCTGGGTGGTTCCAATGAATGAGCGAATAGGCGAATGAGTATAACTACATTACAACAAAGAGTAGTGTTAATAAAAATTCTAATTCTAAGGCTATGAAAACATTTTTTTTTTTTTTGAAAGCCGTTGGAAAAAAAAAAATACTTCAACCAGAATCAGAACACATTTCTGGATCAACTCCTCCAATGCGGATGAGACATAGGCATTAATGACTTTAAATCATTAGTTTGAAAAAGAAAAGCAGACTATAGTAAAACTATAGTTGATAAAAATATATGAAAAAAAAAAGCTAAACCTATTATTTAATGAATGATATCCCCATGAAAGAAAAATAGCCTAATTAAAACCATCTACTTTCAACCCTCAGTTAAATCACACTTTGAAAGTGAGTTTTTATGAAGAGTGACAAAGGTGACAAGGTGGGAACCTAGTGATAATGTCACAGGAGAAATATAAAATTAAAATGTTAGAGATGTTAAATAACATTGAAGAATATGAACAGATTCCTCTTTAAAAACAATTTTTACCATTTGCATTTTTTCTTGACATTTGTATTACAACATAATTACTTTGTCTTTGGTAATAATCACTATAGATCATATAATTTAGTGATGTCATGGTGGGAGGATGAATTTCTCAAACCGTTAAAACATAATTTGTTGATGAATTTCTTGTAGCAATTAACAACGGTTGATTTTTTTAAAAAATTCAAAAAAGGGAAACTGGCTTAAAATTTTTTTTTATCCTTTTTTTGGTGGGGATTCCATAGGAACTAGATTTCAAAAGTAGTTTTTTTAGGAAAATACTTTACAAATGGATATTTACACTTTAAAAGTGGACATCCACTACACACTAAAAGAATGTTCATCAAGCTTTTTTTAATACAGTTAATTTGGTTTCCTTAGGTACCAGTAATAATGAAGGCAAAAAATAAAAATGTGATTTGTTCTCTCGATATGACTATAGATAGTGAACTCTTAATGACTCCATTAATATTAAATGTTTTGAAAAAAAAAAAAAATTAGATAAAAAAATTATTATAACATTTTTTTTTTAGATTGTGTCTTTAAATGAATCTGATTATTTTTATTGGATAATTGGTTGTTCATTAAGTATGGGGTATTTAAATGATGTTTTTAAAGTTGTCATGTATTCTGAAGAAGTTTGCGTTGTTGTTTGCTTTTTTTTTGCTGCAATTGTTCTCTTCCTCATCTACTGTTTATGGTTTGGTCTTTGTGGATTATTTTATTCATCTGTGTGTGGTTCCTGATTTGGTTTGGTCCTGCATTTGCCGTACATACAGAGCTGTTCCACTACTGCATGGTGATCTAAGACCACCCACTACCACAATGTCTAGGTGGAGGAACAGTGATGCAAATGGACAGCTCCAGGGCAAACATTCAGCCACCAAGCCGTGAACTTTATAATTCTCACTGCAGGTGCATGGGAGCATGCACTTGCTCTAGGAAGATACTGTGGTTTCTGCAGCGAAACAGTTCTTTTGTTTCCTACCCAGAGAGAAGGGTTAGGGCCTGTACCATATGTTTTCATTGTGAGGACACTAGCAAGACTGCAAAGTACCTCTGTGGCTGTCCAAATGACAGATCCTCCAGATGACTCTCACCCCCCCCCCCCGTGGGTAACCAGTAAATGAACAAGCTCAAGCTCCATTGAGGGTGGTTTGACAGTCAGCAAGCATGGGGATAAATAAGACATTGAAAAAGTACTAAGTAAAAGTCCTCTGAGTTGAAACAAAGCTGTGCTCTTATGCCTAGAATGTACTTCACTACCAGGAAGACCATGGTCTATATCACTCAACAGTTCTTCTTTTGAACTGCTATTACTGTGCTGTGTACACCAAAGTTTTGTAACACTTGCCATGTTTGTGTTGACAGAAGTGATATAGCACTAGGGTTAGTTTTTGTGAAGCAGTCTGAAAAGACACTTCTTTCATCCATTTGTTTCAGGCAGAGAGTACACAAAGGAGAAGGAGAAAGAGAAGCTGGAAGTGGAGCTTGCAATGCTGCGGTCAAGCAATGAGGACCAGAGAAGGCATATTGAAATCCTTGACCAAGCACTAAGCAATGCCCAAGCCAAGGTGGTCAAATTGGAGGAAGAGGTGAGATGAAAATTTGATTCTCTCTCTTTTTTTTATCTTGGATATTAAGTATTAAATGGTAAATTATAAAGCAAAAGCAATATTAATGGGTGAATTCTAACACAGAAACCAAAATGGTTATGGCCAGCTTTAATACTCATTGACTAGAGCTCACCCTTACATCAGTATTGTTAACATCTGTGCTATTTTTTTTTTCAATTTTTAAGTAGATTGTTGTTGCTGCAATGCTAAGGTTAATCTCAAGTGCTGGAATGGAGATTATATGTTGTGGTTTCACACCAATGGCAAAAACCTGAATATATTTCTCTGTTCGTAACTGATATATATCTGGAAGCCCATGCATACATGACCCAATATACTGTGGATTCACAAGAGAAAGGTAATTTTCCATCACTTCATTATATTGTTTGAAATGTAGCAGAGTTTTTAACTGCATAGTCATAGTCTTGAACAAGGGTATGTCTGTGGTTGTAATCTATTTGGAGTTTACAGAGACATTTGATACCGTAGCACATAAAGGCTAGTAAACAATATGGCATTTTTGTAGCCGATGCAAGGAAAAGAGAGTTACTAATTCAGTAACATGTCATGCTCTTCTGAAACCTGTCCTTTTCTGTGTAACGAAATAGAGTTGCCATCTGCTCCCTCTCTTTTTTTGCAGGGCATTCATGATTTGGGGCAGCTGTGTCCTGATGGATAAAGCCCTGCATGTGACCTAGATGATCTGTGTTCAATTAGCAACCCATGTGCTGGAGACGCTGATGTTTATTTGTTTGTTTGTCTTTCGGCGTTTCCCGGTTAGAGGTCGCCACAGCGGAACTCTGGTCCGCTAATGATTGGCATTTGTTTTTTATGGTGTTGAGTTGCCAGCCCGACGCCCAACCTTCAACGAAGGCACGCCCATTCAAAGCATGTCTTTCGAACGTCCACTCTACCGCGGGGAGGACATGCAGACTCCACACAGAAGGCACTCACAACCCAAGCCGAGAATCGAAAGGGAGAACCTCTTGCTGTGAGGCAACAATGCTACCGCTGCACCACAGCGGAAGTGCTGGAGGCACTGATATGGGGTGAAAAAGAATGGCACAGCACTGTCTGCTTACCTCTCTCAGGGAAAGATGGAGTGCCCCATTTCATGACGTCTGGTGGACAGCAGAAGGCTGGTGATAGTGTCTTTTACCAGAAAAATGTGATAAAAGTAGCACATCACCACACAGGTGAAGGAAGCTCCCTTAAAATGGCCATTGCATGCATACCTCTGCATATGTCACCCCAGCATGTCAGGTTTAAGACTGTCTGAGGAAGAAAAAACAGCCGATTGCACTATGACAGCCCTCTGCACTCACTCCCTCCCTCTCCTGGTAACAGGGCAGTTCACAACCCAATAACTGTGAGGCTTTCCTTTGTGGAAAAAGAAGACCTATCCTGCTGAAGCAGGACATTCAGGTATGCCCCAGTTGCAGTGACCCTTGGGAAGATAGACTGCTAGGATGTATAGGTGCCAGGCATCAGTAAAGTTAGCAAAACCAGAACAAAAGAACTGGAGAACTGGAGGTTGAGTAGGTTTCCACACCTTTCTTTAAAACAAATAACAAAAGATTTAGCATTTTCATCCCAGTGCAACTGGGGACTTCATCAGAATCTGAATCAGTAAAGTTAGGACATACATAAATAAATAAATAAAATATCCTGATATTTTAGGGAACACAAGTCATTATTTTGCCGATAAAGCAAAAACAAGTCGTTTACATTGGTGTGGCTTGTCTAGAAAATTTTCCACATTTCATTAAGAAAGAGAATATGAAGTCCAAAACTCAAATGTCTGTTATTGTTTAGTGACTTCAATCCTCAATGATTTGTCAAAAAACCACAAATGTATGAGGAGTAGACAAAAATATGAGACAGAAATCTAGATGTTCTGTGGCTTTCTGGACAGTTGAGATGTATGCTGGTGCTAGAGAGGTTCTGAGAGCTGTGGAAACTGGCACTGTGCAACAGTTGCCATCACTAGAAGAATGTAAAACTCTAGTACACCTTTACAGAGACAGGAAGTAAAACCTTATCTAGAGTGCTGCTTGCAGTTCTGGAGACTCCACAGCATGAAAAAATGGGATATTAGCAGTTCAAAAGGAAGCAGTCTAAAGCGTGAGTACAATGAAGACTTGCATTGGTTTACTTTTTCTGTACTACTGTCTACGTTAAGAGTAGAACAAGTTTAAGATATGTATATATGCTGTACTGATTCTTTGCTTAAATTACATTTTGGTTTAATAAAGAATATTGTTAAAATTATACATATGAGAGACAAATACATTACAAGGGTAAATAAACTAAATTATAAAAACAAGTTAAGGATTAGCAAGGAGTCAGGAGGAAAAATATTGTATGAGAACCTGAACAGAAATCGAATTCTGGTGAAAGTGAAATGTGGGAGGAGCTGTAAAATCATAAAAGGTAATGCTCAGGTGGAAAGAGGTTGACTTGATTGTCAGGTGACAAGTGATATTTTGCACAGTAGAAAGGTATATCATATATAGTTAAAGTCTGTGAATGCTGATCATCACTAAGGAATCACATGATGTACTATAAATCTGGTCATGACAGATTCTGCCCCAAACTTTACTAAGGTTTTCATTAATTTGTTTATACTTCTTATAAAGCACGTCTGCCTACTCTGGCTCATATGTCAAGCACTGGTACTGACATCACTGTAGAATGTATTAAGTAAGTGCTTGGAGGTTTGAAAAATGTTAACTTTCCAAAACTGGACTCTGATATAAAGTGGAGACTACTGGATCATGGACACTAATTGGCCATCCCTTTATACCATCTTTTCCATGTATCTGTGAAGGCTAGAATGCAGTTTTGATCCTTTCTATAAGGGAAATGTGATATGGTTGACTGTAGTAGTTATAGACCCACTGGTCTTTCATATTCAGTATCCGAGTTCATGGAAAGGCTTAGTGGAATATTTGATTGACAGCATGGGTAAATTGGTCCTAGTCAGCATGTAGCAGTACCAATCTGGCAAAGGAAATTGTATGTAACTAATTGGCTGAGTTACTAGTGTGAAAGGGCTAGTCAGGCTAGGTACTTGGATTTAAAAGTTTGCAAGATTTTCCCTGGCTTCAACAGAACATTTTGATCATGTGGGTCATAGGGTTCTGCTAGAGAAAATGACAAGTTTTGGTCTGGCTGCACAGTTTGTGAACTGGGGCCATACCTCTCAACTGTCCAGATTTGTGCCTCATATTTTTGGTCTGATCATCATAAAATGTATGGTTTTGAGGTAATTCATTGAGGACTCAAGACATTAAATAATAACAGGCAATTAAGTTTCACACTTCATACCCTTTAGAAAATGCAAACTAATTCAAAACCTGTTATTCTGTCAACTTCTGAGTTTACAAGAGAAATATTTAAAACTTGTTCCTATTTTTGGGCCTTTGCCCCATCATTGTTTAAGCCTTTTCCAGATTTCTTGTGCCTAGAAGTTGAGTGGTATGTGGGTATCTAAGTTGTTTAAATGACACATGTTCAAAGGTCAAATTTAGGAAGGATTGTGGACCTTGAGAAACTTGCAGTGTAGTATTCCACAGGCATCTCTGTGTGATTGTTATTTCTTTATCATATGTGTCTGCTGCAGTACAGGAAATGCATAGAAGGTATGAAACATATTGTGATTTCTATTAGTACTGATCTGATAAGGATACACAATGGACTAAGCAAATTAAGAAACCACTGAAATACATTAATTACTATTTAACATTTTGGAAGACTGGGGTACATTATTTGTTAGGTTGGTGCAGGATTTAGAAATGTAAACTAAAATTAATGTAGATTTTAGACACCACATCAATAAAATCTGTGTACATGTTTATAAATGACTGAGAATACCTTGCAATAATGAAGGTCTTTCATTTCTCTTAATCACTTGTGTAGAACCATAGTTAAATTATTAATACTCATTTGGTCCCTGCACCAGGTAAAATATAAGCAGGCGTGGGTGCAGAGGTGGTCTATTAATAGGATTGTAGGAATATAGAGCTTAAAATGTGAAGAATGTGTAAAGTACAAGAGACTGTTAACACTGCTGAACAAGATTCAGAGGACGTAGGATAAGCAATGATGATATGAATCCTCTGAAGAGTGAGCTTACATAAAAAGCAAAATGTTCTGCAGGGTACTTACTTAAAGAAGAACATAAGGCATTTCTGGATCAGTGCGAGGGCTATGGAGACATAAAACTCACTGCCTGGATATTTAAGACCTGAGAAAAAAGTGAATGCTTTTAAGGCCTATATTGATAATCTGTTGGGTGAGTTACAGTTCTGGTATTGTGAATTATTTTACTTTATAAAATGGGTAGGGATTTAAAACACAATACCCTATTGGAGAACAGACATCCTCCAAGAGGACATTATTACACGAGGAGAGTCCATTATCTAGTTTGTGGCTTCGTGGCAGTATATTAAGCTGCTGTGAATCGTGGACAAGAAAAAAAGTGGTTGCTATCTTGTTTGCATGAGTATGTGTAAATGTCATGGCTTAACAAGCAGTAAATAAACCAAAAATAGTAAATACAAAATAAGGTAGATAAGTGACTGCAGTAGCAGTTGTAGGGACTTCTATTTTTACTTTCCTATTGCTAAAAAGCTGCATTTACCAAGTTTGGGAAATAATTAAATAAACATTATGCAGTTACATGTTAGTGAGTGAGTGTGAGTGTGAGTGTGAGTGTGAGTGTGAGTGTGTGTGTGTGTGTGTGTGTGTGTGTGTGTGTGTGTGTGTGTGTGTGTGTGTGTGTGTGTGTGTGTGTGTGTGTGTAAGTAAGACAGAGAGAGAGAGCGTGCTCATAACTCTCAACCTCTTTGCTCAAGAATTTGACAGAACCAGCAGTAATAGGGGACAAACAATCAAAATCAGGGTCAGTTTTTAAATATTACTGTAATTCACTTAAAAATTAATTGAGCAGGAGGTTTTGCATTGTAGGTTCATAGGCATTTACTATGCTAGATGCCCTTGTGGGCCATTTTAAGCCAATCCAATTTCCCTTTCTTGAGACTCAAACCCTGTGCTGTGTGTTTGTGAGATAAACACTTGCTTATTCTGAAAATAAGAAGTGTGAAGCTGTAAAGTAAGGATTTATCAAATGACTGTAATCCTTAACAGGTCTTTCATAAAAACAAACATTTTCAAGGATCAGAGTAAAAATATGAGAGGTGTGAGGATTGCAATACTGTGAACTGTATGTTTTTTCATTCATTTCATCACAATGAGGCATATGAGGTGTACACACAGTCATGAATGATTTTGTAATTGCTGGGCATATTTATGTGTGTGTATGTGTGTGTGTGTGTGTGTGTGTGTGTGTGTGTGTGTGTGTGTGTGTGTGTGTGTGTGTGTGTGTGTGTCTGTCTGTCTGTGCCTCTGAATCTGTGTGTGTGCGTGTGTGTATGTATATGTTTTGGATTCTGTCTGTCTGTGCCTGTGTGTGTGTGTGTGTGTGTGCTATGTGAGTGCATGTGCATCTGAGTTCCTGTATATGTGTGACAGATTTTCCCTGCATCTGTGTGTGTGTGTGTGTGTGTGTGTGTGTGTGTGTGTGTGTGTGTGTGTGTGTGTGTGTGTGTGTGTGTGTGTGTGTAGGAGTTATTAAATACTTACATAGATGTATATTTTGGATGTAATATTCACCCGCTAACATGAATGAAATATCCTACAACAACTTTTAAACAGGCGGAGGAACTATTTTATATATATATATATATATATATATATATATATATATATATATATATATATACATACATACATAGAAAGGTTTAAAGTAGCTGTGTCATTGGACCTAAATGCTGAAAAAGGTAGAAGACAAAAAAATGAAAATTTGCTCTCACCTGATTATTTTATGCATGCATAATTTAAATTGTTGTAGCTGAATTCAAGGTGGATAAGTTACTGCTATTAACTGTTATTTTCTTGTATTGCAAGTGTTTTTTTAGCAAAGTCTGCTCACTAACATGCCTAAAGCTTAATAACCAGATATGCAAGGGGAACTAAATTACTGGAGATGTGGGGGTGGGAGGCTGATGGGAATAAGCTAATACTTCTACTACAAATATCTACTTTGTACTGTGTGAAAACACAATGTTCAGCATTCTGTCCTACTTGGCTGGTTAAACTTAAACAGACGCACACACACACTTTTGGGGAACTTCCCAACGTCTTAGAGAAAGGGGTTTTATGGCTGAGGTCCAGTTTCCCAGAGAAAGTTTGTTTATGGCCATGGTCCAGCTTCCCAGAGAAAGTGTGGTTATGGCCATGGACTTGATTAAAAGAAAAAGTCAAGGTGCCCTAACCTGGCAAACCTAAAACAGCACTGTGGTTTAGAGGCTGCCACACATTACATTATAAACAACAGCAATCCACAGACATGGTGAAGTTTTTCATCCTGTCTTTACAAAATGTCGTATTCTGTGCAGTTAAAATTACCACATAATTTTGCAACCCATTTTTATGTTTAGTTGTCAAAGTGACTGCAAGGAATAGTTTTTCCTATATTTATAACTCCTATCATAGTTTTATAGTTACTTTTCAGCAGACCATCCCTGTTGTTAACATCTAAATGCAGTCAATTGCAGGGTATCAGAATTATAGCCACAAATGTTAAGATTGGCCACAGTTTTCAGGATTACAAAACATCTCAAAGGATGCCATAAATGTACTTCCCTTGTGGTAATAGTATTAAAATGGATGGCTTTGAAACAAGAGTTACACTGACTCTGTTATTGTGTGTGTATCTGTGAAAAGCTATTTTAGCTACTGCTCTGAGTTAAGCTATTAAAGTACTTATGTACACTTTTTAAGAACTGTAGTGGGTCTTTTAATTTATTCTCCTGCAATAAGTTGTGTACTATTTTGGAAGCGGTTGGTGGTGTGACTGCCCACTTCAGCATCAAAGTGTAAAAGCTTACTGAAGTTTTTTTTTGTAAAAATGATTATATGGGAATGAAGCAGATGCTGGATAATGTCATTATTAATTATTGATGTTAGAGAAGACATAGTCTTAGAACCCTCTTCCTAGATCTGGCAGAATGTCTGTCTTCCCATTCCTCCAGTACATACACAAATCATGCACAATCTGTTTAGACAGTTATTAAATAGTTTTCCATTACAATTCAATTCCTTTTCTTCACCCATCACAGCAAATCAGTCAGAGCTTCAGGCCCCATTTGACTATTGCTAAACCAATATTCCATAACAACCCTGCAGGAACATTGCAGATTTTATGGTTAAGGTTTTGAAAAAGTGTAACATTCCATATTTTACAGTAAATTGTATCAGGCCATTTCCCCAGTAAAGTGAGTTTGTGGAATGCTTTGTAATGGCATGCATGAGGCATGTCTCCATTTGTATGCCCAGGTAAATATATGCTGCATTGCAGAAGAAAATGCATGCACAGCCAGGAACATTTAGGACTAAAGACAGCTCCCTGTCCATGTCATACTTCAGGAGTGTAGTAAGCATCTTTTTTTGTGAATCCCACCATTCATACATACAGCCTGCTAAAATCTGAAATAAAGAGGAATGTTAGGGGTTAGCCATGTTCACAGCTGTGTTTTTTTTCTTCAGAAGACAACATCCCACAGTTGTCAGGAACATCATGCTGTTTGGTGGTCACTGAGGATGGATTCCCTAGCTTAAATGAAGGAATGGATCCATGTGCTTTCCCTGTTCGTGGCCATGTATTGTTTGGTGGTTTCTTTGGTTGAAGGGAACTTGCGGGCTGGTTTACTGGCATATAGGGCTGCCGTGTGTTCTGGTTCTGATTTGGAAGGTGCCAGTTGGTATTGCAAGACATGTTTTTTGGATTGTGTTATGTGACAAATTTAGTGACTGCTAATTCTTTGATTTTTGGTCATTTGGACTCCAGTTTATGTTGTAGGTGATTGTGATTTAACTGTCTTGTTTATAGGTACTGAAATGGTCTATTTTTCTCCTAGTAGGACTCACTTATGATCCCAAGATTTGTGATGACTTACTTGTCTTAAGATCTATTGAAATTATTGATTTTGGTTTTGGAAGATTTCTTGCCTGTGTTGGCCATTTTGTGATTTAAGGAGGCTCACTGCCCATTTTGAACTCCTCTGTCATTCTTCTCTGACTTTGATACCTTTTAGGCTATATGTTCATATTTTAACAGTTTGTGTTGTTGCTTGCACTATCTTTTATATTGTTAATCAGATGTTTCTTTACAGGAATCATTTGGTTTTGCTTTAGAGAGCTGCTTATTTGCAAATTTTGTTAGTCCATGTTTACTATCTTTATTTGAGCTGGAAGTTTTTTTCTTTCTGAAGTGCTTAGAAAAATAAGTAGTGAAATAAACCTAAACGTGAAGTGATCAAATTAATAGACACTACAAGTCCCAGTGTGAGAAGAGCACTAAAGCCCATATTCCAAAGACAAAGGTATACCTGATGATGTTATATCAGACAACAAACTACAAAATATGACACGAAAATTCAAACTGTTTGAACAGGAATGAAAGTCCAAAAGTCCACAATACCCACAACCTTATAGAATGGTAGAAGAGACCATTTATGTATGATTCCCTCCACCAACCAAACTCTAAATGAAAAAACTCAGAAACGTTCCGGGTACAAACTTTGGGTTGGGGGTTGCTGTAATGGTTAAGGTGTTTACCTCACAGACACAATGCAGAAGGTTTGATTCTCACCTTTGAAGGGGAAATTGGAAAGGCTTAAAATGGCCCACAAAAGCAGCTAACCTAATACTTATAACATTATCTTATCTTTTGACATTATTTTGATTTTGTTATTGTTTTTGTCTGGTGAAGGAGTTCTTTGTCTATTTTAATTAATTTCTTTTTGATTAATTAAGAATAATTTTAGCGATTTCTGTTTTGATGTGCGAATTTTTTTTTTTACAACAGTGGGACATGTAAAGGAAAGCTCATTTAGCTTGTGTGTTTCAAGTTCAAAGGTACATAGGTATATACTAGGCTAACAGGTCAATCTTACTGTGATAGACCAGCGAACCATACCTCATTGTGTCTATATGTATATGGTGTGTTAGGGTTTAGGAGGGGGGTATTAGTTAGAGTTTCTAGGTTAGAGAGGAAGGGATAGGTTTGTGCATTACTGTCTATTACTGTCTTATCTGTGTGAGATGGAGGCCAGACCCAGGGTGAATGATTTCCCCCACCCATTGAACACAGGTACACATACACACATAAATAGGTTGGACATGGATGGGGAGCCTGTTCCAGAGAGAAGAGAGATGAGATCCAGAGGCAGATATCTGTCTCATCAACATGTCTCATTTATGTCACATGCAAAATTTAAATCCTTGTATCTAGTAGTTCTGATGCTGTTCATTTGCAGATGTGCAAAATGTCCATCAGAGCTAAATATTTTATATGCTAGCTTGATAGATCAATAAGCTAAAAAGTGTAGAGGAGACCAAATATAGAGATAGGGCTTTAAGGCAATCCATATAAGATAATGTGTTTATACCCTGGATTAGCCTGGTAAGAAACCTTTCTGGCATTCCAACAGTTGCATATTTCTGATCAGGTACATGCCGAAGTGGGCATTATACTCAATGGGTCTGATAAGGGCCAAATAAAGTGTCACTATGACGTCCTTGGGGGATAGTGTCCTCACACTTATAAGTTGGGCAACATAGAATGATTTGCTTACTACCTTGGCCACATGTGGGTCAAAGTCCAGATTACTGTCTACATATGTTCCCAGATCCCTGACTACTGGGTCAACTATTAGAAGTGTCTTTTTGATGCAGTAATTAGCCTAGGAGGCAGTTTTCACAAATGCACTTTAATGCATTGAGTTTTAGTGCATTACTTTTGCACCAGTCATTTGTCTGTGTTAGACTCTCTTGTAAAATGTTTGTGTCATGGGGATGATCTATGATAGTTCCCAGTTTGCAGTCATCTGTGAACTTGATCAGCCAAAGGCCCCTTGACATTAGCCTTTACCCTGAGAAGTAGATGCTAAATAGGAGTGGAACAGCATGGAGCCCTGAGGTTCTCCACTGGCGACCGGTCTCTTAGTGAAGGTGATCCCACCAATGCTGACTTCCTGGGTCATGTCTGTGAGCCAGCTGGCAATCTAGTGAGTTATGTAGGGGTTTATGCTGAGTTCAATAAGTCTATCAACTATACCTGAGAGGGGTACTGTTTCAAATGCCTTAGCCAGGTCAGGGAACATGGTGTGCACCATTTTCCCCTCATCTGTTGCATTGTTGACCTTCTCAAAGTTATCTACCAGGATCAGTAGTTATGTGCTTCCTTAGACAAAGCCAAATTGGGTTGGGTCTTGTGATAGAAGGTTTCCTGAGTTTTCGTTGATCATTTCCATGGTAATTCATTTCATGGCTTTGCATATTAGATTAGTCAGACTAATGGGTCTGTAGTTTTTATGGTCTGTTGATGTTCCACCCTTGAGGCCACATTTTTAGACTTGACGAGAGCCACCAGGACCTGCTGCCTGTTAATAGTTAGGGGGTTATGCTAGTAGTTATTTCATGGAGCAGGCAAGGGAGGAGCTGAATGGAAAGTTTGAGCCGAGTTTGTCAGCCAGCAAATTCATTATGTCACTCTGCTCAGTGAAGGTGGTACTACTGACAACCAGTTTGGCACTCTGCTGTTTGCTGTCTTTCAGGTTGTGAACATAGCTGTAGAAGGCCTTGTGATTTTCTTTAGCCTATGAGGTTATCTTGACCTCATAATTGACCTTGTTGGGCTTAATTAGTCCCCTTAGTTTAATTTTCAGTTAATTATAGAGGTCCCATCATTATGGGATTTTAGCCATGAGTTTTTCCTTTTGTTATATACTCTGTTAAGATTAAGATTCCACTAGCATGGTTTGTTTTCAGAGTTTGTTTTGGGCTTACTTCTAGTAGGTCCAGCAGCCTCTATACAGTCATTTATATAGTTAAACAGGGTATTTGGGAACAATTCCACATAAGTTGCTGTGAACTCGGGGTTGGGAGAGGCGTTGAATTTTGACAAACTATCACTTAATAGGATGTAGTTTGCTTTGAAATAGTTTGTAATTGTTATAGGGTTTGCTGGGGGTTACCAAGTTGATTTTTATTTTGAAGGAGGCAGCTTTGTGATCTAACCTCACCAGTGAGGACATGATGCAGGGCGGGGTGCAGCACTCTCACATATTGGTAACAGATCCGGTATGTTTGAACCTCTGGTGGATGTGCACACTATCTGGTCAAAGGTATTTCTGTTAGTAAAGTCCAGGAATTGTTGTGCCTGATAGCTTCAGGAAGTGTATCTTTCCTTGTCTATAGTGGTGTGGTTAAAGTCTCCCATGAACAGGGTTTTTGGTTTCATGGTGAGCGCCTCCAGGTGGGTCTAGGTCTTTCTTCTTACAGTCCAGGGAAGTAAGTCTGAAGTCATTAATGTCCACATTGGCTATGATAGAATCATACTGGTACCTGTGGTGCATGGACTTGAGTGCGTGCATAACTTGGTGGATCCTGGCTCCAGATAAGCAACTAACAATTATCTTCTTCTTGCTCAGTTTGAAGAGTGGGGTATCTGTGTGTCATACAATCAAGTCCTCTATGACAAGAGTCCTGGGTAATGTGTTTGCTTGCCTTATGGATGTCACCATGGGCTCCAGTGGATGTAGGTGTATATGTGGTGTGTGGTGTTGCTTTTGGTGAGCACTGTAGAGGTTGCTGAGGCTAGGCATTGCAATTTCTAGGCTTAGGAGATCTTTTAAGTTTGGGAAGATTGCCTTTTAGTACCTCACCATATGTTGGTCTATGTGTGTGGTGGACACTGTGTGTGTTGGCTGTAATGTGTGTGTTCTTGACAACCTTGTTTGTATGCAAGATTTTTGCCTCTAGTGAAATTGTGTATGAGCATGTTTCACATACTGTGTTTCTTTAAAGATTAAGTGGTTGTCTATGAACACTGAACTGTGACATTGTCTTGTGATGCCAGTATCAACCAAACTGGCTACAGAGACATTTGGAAATTGCATATCCCTGTTGTCCTGACCTGTATTTGGGTGGGCTACTGTAGCTTCTGGACTGGGTTATACAGAGGTCTCCTTGGGAGGTCTCGGGGTTTGGCACTTGACTAGCTTAGACTGTGCTAAGATTTGATAGCAATGCTGTTTAATGTGCAGATCTAAGCTTGTATTCTTGCAATGGCTTTGCTTTTGCACACTACATTACAAGTTTCAGTTCTAATGGTAGTTTTATAGATAAAATGTACTTTCTGGACATTTGCTTCTGTGTAGGGCAATGCTAACCTCTTGATGTAAAACCCAAAATATAGATGGCTTACAAGTAGAATGCTACAGCAAAACAACTTAAACTACTTTTACAAGATAATTTCAATTATTAGGGACCTTTAAAATAGTTTAAAGGCAAAATCAATAATAAAGCAAAAGTAAAGCAGTAGCACTCTAAAACAATAAAATAAATTTCTTATCCATCAAGGAAGGAGCAGGATTAACCCAGGATGTCCTCAAAGTGTGTCAAAGGTGCCAAGCAGATGGGAGCTCTGGGAAAATCAGCTTGAGACAGTCTGTAGTAAGAGAGATTTATTCAAGAGCAATACTGGTTTGCTGGGTGGGCACTTAGTAATATGGATATATTAAAAACAGTGGGTGGGAATGTACTTAAATGGGTTTACACAACAGACAATAACAATGAAAGAGGGGAGCGAGGAACTTTAGAAGTCAAATTACCATAAGGGGCAGAAGAGAGGAACATGGCCTTTTAAAACCACAACAAGAAAAGGATGGGATCATTGCGAAAAATTCAAGCTAGAGCTCTAGTCCTATGGATAGAATTTCAAACTCATTTAGCTTAATATCTCAGTGGGGGCTGGGGCAGACTCAAAGAACACGAGAAAAGCTAGTAGCAAAGTCAACAGAAAAGCACTGGAATGCAACTTTAAGCAGGTATGTACAGCTATAAAAAGTATTGAAGCATAGGTCCTGAGCAGAATTCAGAATACTGCCACTACTGCAATACCACCATGGACTAAAGCACTGGACTATGCAGAAATTTACAAATAACTCTGTTTATGGAAAATGATATAATAAATTACTAAATAAGGTTCAAATATGGCAGTAGTTCACAGTTCTACCACAAATGTTAATGATGCTACAAGACTGAGGTCCCAGACTGGGTTCAAAATACAAATAGCAACCTACTTATGGAAATAGAATTGTAGTATAATATATAAGCAATGCTAAAATCTTGAAGTAACAAACACTCTTACCACAAATGCAAATGAAGCTACAAGACTGAGGTCCCAGAGCAAACTAAAATAATGCAAACAGATAACTGTTTTAGCTAAACATGGACAAAAGCAGAGAAGTACAAAAAATATCACCTCAGAAGTCACTATAAGTGCAACTTAAAACATTTAAGCAGAATTTAAATAAGAACGTTTTTCTTCCCTTTTGATGAAAAGCTTGTATCTCACACTTCGGGGCTTTCCACAAGCCAGTGCAGCTTGTGAGACTCTGATCTGCCTGCAAGACTTTGTTTTGTGTCTCTTATGATTTGACTTGTCATGTCTTCCTGGTGTTTAATTATTAGAGTACTTACCGGTTTAAATGTTACTTTTGCTGATAGTTTAGTCATATGAGAGAGCACACAGACTACACGATTGGTTTTTAGTCCATATTCATAGGCTGCATTGCAGAATGATACAAAAAATAGAATTCAGTACAGTACAGCAGTGTATTAATTGTGTTGTACCAATACAAAACAGTAATTCTTAGCCTCCTAATAAGTACTGTATTTTAAAGTGAAAATGATATCTATAGAAAATTACTAGCTCAACCCACAAGAAATCAGCCTTAACCCCTTAGTGTGGACAGAATTAAGAGATAACTCGCTCAGCCCTCTGTCTACTTTAAAAGCAACTAGTGAAATGCAGCCATGTTTTGTATGTGGTGCTCTACATATTAAATTGCATAAAGCATTGGTGACCACTAATAGAACAGACTGCAGTGCCTTATAATTTTGTGCTAGCATAAGCTCTGTGTATGTAATATTTTTTCCTAAATGGTACAGTTGCATATGGTGCTTTGCAACCAGATTGTGTTTTTGTTTTAAATCATAGCAAATTCTGCTCAAGACAAAGGTGCCTTTACAATCACCTCCTTAAACAATACCAAAAAGAGGTTGTCCCCAAATAAAACTATTAGAAACATAGTGCAAATGATTAGTCAAGATAAAATCACTTTAGCTAGCAGATTTAGGAGACTGGCCCTCTGACATCTTGTTGTAGTTTCCAGTGGTTTATTCAGTTAGGTAGGTAGATGGGTGACTGTTCTTGTTCTAATGCATTACATTCAACAAGTCAGTTATTTAAAGGCAGTTACAGACAATGGTGGGAGGGTCCAGGGCTGCTGATTGGAGGCAAATCTGGGAGATGGAAAAACATGGAGCCAGTCCCAAAGCTTAGAGGTCAGCCCCTTACTTGAATATTCCTGAAAACCCGTGAAGGTTTACCAGCTTGCTCAGCAGCCTGTGGAACCTCTTTCTTAGTTAAAAAGTTTTTATTTTTATTTTTAACTTGTAACAAACAAAACATTACAACACCCCATGAGCTACCACAATAGAATGTATTTAAGAAAAAACGTTCACCTGAACTTCATCAGGTCCACCTAATAGAGTGGTTTACACTTTGATCGGTGAAAATATCTGCTTGTATGAGGCTCTCACCAGACTATTAGTCTGTTTTGTAGTACATGTAAAATGAGAGGCTGTGTCTGCATCTGTGGGACTCGTATTCCTTAGAGCCAGTTATGAAAGCTTTTTTACAGAACTTTTTCCAGTCTTTCACATGTAATATAGGAGGCTGTGCCCACTTTTACAGGACTCATATCTCCTGAAATACTATATGAAAGGCTAATTTTCTCTTGTATACCAAAAGGTTTACACTTCCTGCTTATAAGAGGCTCATATACATGATTAATGTGACCAGCCCCCATTGTTCTTTCTCCTGATGAAGACCGATCTTTTTATACACAGGGGAGGTAGTCATTTAAAGCTACAGTAGGAGGTTCTCGTTTTTGAACAATACATCCATCCAGATAAATAGCCTACAGTGGAAAATGAGTCACAATGCTCATTTTTACAGAGCTCGTGGATGTGTACAAGTAGGAAGAAAAAAATAAGTAAGGTTTAAACCTCACAACCTTTTGTATAAGCTTTCTGTGGCCATGCAATAAAAATCTACCAAGCGGTGAACTGCAGAGTGTACAAAACCTTTAATAAATGTAAGCGTCTCAGATCTTCTTTCAGCATAGGCAAATTATGCCTATCGTGTAAAGAATATGGCAATGTGGAGTGGTGCCCTGGTTTAACAATTTTCATTATTCTGCAGATTAAAGAGTTTTTGTTAAATGCAGGCCCTGTGGCTAGAGTATCTATACCTGGTTGCTGTGGTGTAGCTGCAATGACAGGTAGAATGCTTCAGGTCTTAGAGCATGGTTTTATGATACTCTAGTCTGAGGTCTTCACTATCAAGCTTTTTCTTAAGTCTAGGAGTTACTGAGGGCTCTTCTGTTCAGATTCTTCCTCTCTTCAGCTTCCAGGTGGTGAAGTCAGGGCTCATCTGTTCAAATTCTTCCTCTCTTCAAGTTACAGATGGTGAAGTTAGTGCAAAAGAGGGCTAGATAGCTCTGCACCTGGCTAGGTAAAGGGCTGTAAACTAGGAGGGATCTGGTGGAAGGGCAATTAGCTAATCTTCTGAGAGAAGGGGTGGTGCCATGGTGCCTAGGTGGGGTTAGCTGATGCAAGAGGCTGATGTAATCAGTATGGATATGGGCTGTCAATCAAACTAGGAAGCTAATGTCTGTCCCCCTTTTCTCACCCTAACACCAAAAGAAAAGCCCAAGTCCCAAATGAGTAGCGAAACATTTTTTTTTTCAAATAGCTGAAAGTTGCGGTTTGTGCACGTCATGAAATAAGAAGCATGTTCAAAAACATGATAGTTATGTTTTAGATTTGTACACATCTAGAGATCACAAAACGAATAAAATAATTTGCTTCCCATGTCACTACTTCTCCATATAAACCATACCAAGTTATATGCACTGATTTACATTTCTAATTACTTGATTAGCTTTTTCATATTAACAACAGCAATTTGGATTAATGTTTATGTCCAAATCTTCGGTTAAACAGTACAGGCGTTTAGCTGTATGCTTTATGGTTTGCAAGCACACTTCCAATGGAAATTTTTGAGTTTAGACAAGGGTGGTGGTGGGTGTTCAGCCTGATCTGCCAGCTTAACTCCAGTTTTTCAGGGATGGTATTTTTGTTACCTTTGAGTGGATACATAGCGAGCTTGTCTAGGATGTGGAAGTGGAAACCTCCATGGTCTGGGAAATCACAGCAGTGCTTTGCTAGTTGGTTTTTGATGATCTGGAGTCTGATGTCAGACAGGTGATGGCTTGATTTTGAATTTGTTCACAGTTTTCTCTATATAAAAACAACTGTAGCCTTTGCACTTTGCACAGTATATCACAAAAGCAGTGTTTCAGCTACCAGAACAAGTGCTGTTGTTTTTCTTTCTGAGTACTGGACAAAAGTTCCTTATTGCTCATGTATTTACAGTAAGTGCAAAAAGGGGGCCACAGGTGTAAGCTCCTCTATCCTCCTCTGGTCTGAATTTGCACTCCACCCAGTCCCTATTGTTCCTGGCTCTCTTGAAAACAAAACAAGGATGAGGTCCTAGGGAGTTTTCCAGTAGTTTATTGTTTGTAATCAGTACTTAGTTGTCGGTCGTGATCTTTCTGATTGTTTTGTAATCTATTGTAAAAGTGAGTGCCATGCTTCCTTTTCTTTTGTTCTCCCATGAATCCTGGTCTTGGTTTCTGTTCAGCCCTAAGGGGGAAAAATTTAAAAGGGTTTTTTTTTTTTTTTTAAAAATTTTTTTTTTTTAAAAAAAAATTTTTTTTTAAAAAAAAAAAATAAAAAAATTTTTTATAAAATTTTTAAAAAAAAATTTTAAAAAAATTTTTAAAAAAAAACCAAAATTTTTAAAAAAAAACAAAAAAAATTAAATTAAAAATTTTATTCTTAAAAATTTAAAAAAAACGCAAATTTTTTTTCCTTATGTTTAATATTTTAATTTTTTAAAAGGGTAAAAAAGGGTAAAAATTTCCTTATAAAGTTAAAGAAAGAGTTTAAGGAATTCCAATATATTTTTTTTGTTGGTTGGTGGCCCATTTGTAAATAATTCCTATAATTTTTGGTAATTTCGAAAATTTAATTTAAAAGGTTTCTTAAAAAATTTTAGTGTTTTTATAAGAAAAAAAGTTTGGAAAAGTTTTAATGATAATTAGTTTTATCAAAAAGGTTGTTAAAATGATTTAACCAGAATAAGTCAAATTCTTTTTAATCTAATTTAAAAATAAAAATTTAATAGGCTAATTTTTAAAATATGAGTGCCTTGAATAAAAAAGCATTTAACAGAATAGGAATAAAAAAATTCCATTCCCTAACAGGATAAAAAATTACGTAAAATTAAAAATTTTGGGTAAACCATAGTTTGGTGTAAAAGTAAAAATTTAAAAAACATGAGTTTTTTCATAATTTTTTGAAAAATTTTATAAGATCAAATTTCCCAAATTTTCATTTTGGACAAGATTTAAAAAGTTAAACCTTTATTAGAAATAAAAATAATTTAACTAAAAATACCCCAGACCGTTTAGTATTTCTAAATCCAGGTCTTAAAGTCCAGAAAAAATTATGAACATTTTTGAAAAGTTTTAAAAAATTTTATTGGATAAAAAATTTGGAATTTATTTTTTTTAAAAATTCTTTTTTTTAATATTAAAAAATTTTGTAATTGAAAACGGATATTTAAAATAATTAAAAATAGATAATTACAAAAAGTTACGATTGGTCATTTAGTAAAACCCCCCCAAGAAAATTTTCCTTTTGGGAGTTTTGTTTTTTATATAAACCAAATAATTTTTTTTATAAAATAAACCAAAAGAATTGTTTTATAATTGAAAAACCGGAAAGTTAATTTAAAGTTTTTTTTTAAAAACCCCCTCTTTCGTATGAATAAATTACCAAAGGCTCCATTAAAAAGTAATAAAGTGGGGTAATCCTTGCGTACCTTTAAAATTTTTTTGTGAAACAATGCCCCCTTTAAATGCCAGGTTCCGTTAAATGCTCTTAAAATTTAAAAAGCTCAAGGTCTTTTCGTGGAAAAAGATATCCCCACAAATAAAGTAATTTTTAAAGAAAATAATTTTAAACTTTTTTTTCCTTTTCAAAACAAAAAGTTGTTCTTTTAAATTTATAAAAGTACTAACAAGGCCGCGATTTTTTAAAGATTTTCCAAATCAAAAAAATCCATAAACATTTTTAATCAACTTGTAATGGTGGGCGAATAAGCACAGGGTTTTTTATTTTTAAAATTGGAAAATAAATTTTTGCCAAGGGGGGGTTATTAACCATTTCCAAATAAAATTTGTAAATAAAATTGTATTTTAAAAAAATTTTTAAATTTTCCTGGTAAATAATATTAGGGCTTTTTTAAAGCATTTTTTTTAAAATTTGTATTGAAATACTCTTTTATTTTAATTTTTTTTTTAAGTTTTATTTTTTTTTTAAAAACTTTTTTTTATTTTTAGGCCATGAAGTTGATGGAATTTTGGAAAGGATTTCAAAATTAATTTTTCGGATCTGAAACACTTTTTTCCTTAAAAAAATTTTTTGAAGTTTTTTTTAAAATTTTTTTTGTTTTTTTTAATTAGGGTTTTTTTTGGGGGTTTTTTTTAAAAAACAAAACTTTTTTTTTTCCAAATTTTTAACAGGGTTTAAAATTTCGACTTTTTTGGTTTTTTTATTTTTTCAAAAATTTTTTCCCAAAAAATTTTTTTTTAAATTTTAGTTTTGGTTTTTTATTTTAAAATTTTAAAATTCCTTTCCCAAGACCTTTTTTTAATCCCACGTATTTTTCCAAAAATGATTTTAAGGACCCCAAAACTAAAATAGCCGGGGGTTTATTTAGCTAAAAAAGTTGCTTCAAAAAGTTAATTTTTTATGTTTTTTGGGAGTTAAGATCGGCCTTTTTGATTAAATTTTAAAATTTTTTAATGTTCAAAACAAGATTAGCAGTATAACAAAATGTTTTGGGAATTAAAAACTGCCCAGGTTAGAAAAAAACCCACTTTTTTTTTTTAAAAAAAAGTTTAATTCAAGTAAAGGAAATTAAATTTTGGTTGATTGGGGGCCTAGGATGCTAAAACCTCTCAGCAATCTATGAACTTTGATACATGATTAAGTAAGAGCATGGCGCATTATAAGAACACTATTAACTTATGGTTCACGGCTGAAATAAATATCGGTTTTGCATTGGGTTAAATAGGTAAACATTAAAAATTTATGAAGTATGAGTTAGGATCTTTAAACTGGTATAACAATAATTCAAGATGTTTGTTATTAGGCATGTTATACACTTAATGAATTCTTGTCGAATAGTAATTGTGTATTATTTACTAATTTGGTTAGAAATCCTTTACTTCTTTGGTTCCATAACTGTGTGTATACATGGAAAGTGATTTACAGGCACAATATTCGGATACTAAACACATTCCTCTTACAAAATCTATTTGGTTGATAATTTTTTGGTTATTAGTCTTTAAATTTGGGCTTTAATAAGCAACTTGTTTTCTCTGAACAGTGAACATGGCTGATTGTGTAAAATTAGTGGTATGCTCAGAACTTGCATTATTTTCTTTATATTATAAGGGTTCACTCTGTAGCAACATTCCTTAAAGACTTCTTCTTACAGCCATTGTCTTATCCAAAAATTTTAAAACCAACATGAGCAGACCCTTAGGAGTTTATACTGAAATGGGTTGACACGAAGTTAATAATCTCTAATCTTTAACCCGATTTTTAGATCGCAATTAAAGTCAGTTGACATTCAAGATGGTTATACAAAAGGGGTAATTTTAAAATTTTGAACACTGGTTAAGTAAGACCCATCTCCTGGAATGTCGATCTGAAGGGATTGCTATGACCAGAGCTCTATTTCCAATCATTTATGTAAAATGAATTTCTTTAATGTTTTTTTGTAATTATTTTATATGATGGTTATCCTTTCAGGAAACAATATTTAATTTCCCTTAAATGAGATGTCCTACACAGGTGAGCATTTTAAAACCCAAAATTTTTGCAAGAATTCATAACTTAAAGTTAACGCCTTAATTATGTACTACAACATTCTTTGCTCACAAAGACTTCGTAGGAATATCTTTATTCATAAATGCACCTTTAGTGTCAATCTAAACAATTTGTAAATGGTGGCTATTAGCATACTTTTCAAAGTGGTTTTCAGAAGACAAATTTTGGGGGAATTAATGCATGGCTTCCTTTTAGGTTTTCAATTTAATGTTAAAAATTTTTTTAAAATGTTTTGGATTTTAAAACCCATTTATTAAATAAATAAAAATTTAAAATGCCCCCTTAGGCCCTTTTAAATTAGCTTTTTATTAAACCTTTGGGTTTTATGGATTCAATTTTGTTGGAAGAGGTAAAATTTATTGGGGTTAAAATTTTTAAATAAGGAAATAATTGAAGGTTAACCTTGTCCATTGAAAACTCCAATTGGGTTATTACTCTAAATTAACCACCCTCAAACCTTCACCCATTTTTTAATTTATATTTAACGGGAAATTTCAATTAAATTTATAAACAAACTAAAAGGCTAAAAACATAAAAATTTTTTAAAACTTTTTTGCATGATTTTTCTATCTCTTTTTTTTTAAATTAAAAAAAATTTTCAAAAAAAAAAATTTTATGGGTCAGCGAAGAATGAGGCAGGTATTACACAAGTGGGTTGTGCAGTCACAACTGAGACTAAGGTACTAGAGGCAAAACCTCTCCCCAGGAACCTGTCCGCGGGCTGAATTGTTTGGGACCAGAGCATGTATCATTTCCAAGGATAAGGCAGTTACTATCTACACAGATAGTCAGTATGCTTTCCACGGTCCATGTCTTTGCACAGCAATGGAAAAATAGGGAATGGTTACTGCCTCCAAGGAAGGAAATAACCACAAGGATTTAATCCTTAGCCTCTTTAAACTGTCCAACTTCGCTGCAGAAGGATTGGCTGCAAATACAATAAGAAGTCACGCCCAGCACCACACAAATGCCAAAGGATCCAGTATCGCTTACAAATGCACTAGCTGAAACCGAAGCTTTAAAAGTGTAGCCTTAACCTCTGCTTTCCGGGGATACAAAAAGAACTTCACCCTACAGAGATAAATTTGATCACCTGAAACTTTACAAAATTATTATTTTTAGGAACTTAGTACAGTTCAGGAAAAACAAGCGATAAGGTTAAATATGGGGCTATTCAAAGCAGGAGTTTTGTGAGTCTGGAAATGATAAGAGGTAATGTCTTGCCAGCAAACCTTTTTTGGGTAATGCCTCATTAATGACATGGCCATCTCATCTAAGGCCCTGCTATATATTTCAGATAATCCAGCAAATTTTTCTGGACCAAAGGTTTTATAAGCATTATGCTAAGCGATTTTGTTAATTGCGTTACTTATAACTTTGTACGCGATACCATAGTGGTGAGTCGCGGATCACCCCAGCTTTTCGCTACTCCATTATCCAGGATTCACAATCTGTAGGATTTTGGCTGAACCTTTCCTGATCAACAAAAGCGATTTATTAATTAGCAGATCATTATTGGTAAAGCACAAAATGGGTAGGCTTTCGGTAGCACCTCCAGATGCACTGTCCAGTAGCGAGGCTCTTACAAAGGTACTTTTGAAATTATCTCTCATTTGCGTTACCTACGTACATCTATTCTGATAATGGCGCATTTCTTGATTAATTTATTTCAAAGTTGGCGCCCGTTTTCAGATCAAAATTAAAGTATCATTGAACCTACCACCCACAGTCAACGGTTTGGATTTTGAGCATATGCGGCATTTCTCCAAAGAGCAAGTTATAAACTCATAGCGAGACACATCCCAGTCTTGGATAAACTGCTTACCCTCTGGCATACTGTCAATGCATTACCTTAATGAGTCGCGGTGGCGGGTCTTTTCGCAGACATTGAAGTGAAGAGAGATAGCAGATTACGTAGAATAACGGCAAAACTAACTGCTTCTCCTAACGAATTATTATTTTCAGTCAGAAGAACAACAGGATCACGAAGTGGAACCAGAACTGAAGGTACCTAATTAAGTAGTAATCTTGTTTTATTATGAATATCCTGACTATTGTATACAATGTCACAAATACGAGGAAGGATTTAGTCTTTCCCCACAAAGACATTTCAAACTAATTTTGTTGTTAATAAAATTGTGATTGTTACTATGACTGTTTTTGTACGTTTTATTTTTTCAAAGCGAAACTAGCCAGGAAGTGAAGAGAATAAAAATACGAAAACTTGGCATCCACCCTTTAATAAGTACCAAGCTATGTAAATATACGCATATGCTTTGTCTTTTAATGTTTTCGCTGGAAATTGTTGGATAATGCACCTTCTATCCCACCCCTACACAACACTGTACATGGTGGCCTGATGTTAGGGTACAGTAGTCCCTTTGAGAGCCGTAATGATACATGGACTTAATTGCTACTGTTTGAAACTTCAAGCATGTAGCGCAAGGACAAAATACTTTTACCCCTCATGGATTCGTCAAGAATGGAACTGTATGTTTCCAGAGATCTGGAAAAATTAAGGTTGGATGGAGTCGAAATGTGAAATGTAACCATAATTCATATAACTGTACAATAGATGGGCACTGTATTAGCTGAGGTTTCCAAGCCTATAAGGTGCTTATTAAGTTATTACAGGGGCTTTATTAATGTCACAAACTTTTTTGAGAAAAAATGTTATCTGTGTTAATATGATCTTTTGTTTAAGGGATACAAGACAAAGGAAATCATTCTATCACGAGTAAATATCTACTCTTAAGAGTGAATGACTACGTTATTTTGTCTGTGGTAAAAACATACAAATGGTTTACCAAAGGAATTGAATTCAGGCAGTTGTTTTAAAGGTTATTTGGCACCGAAAGCTATAAGACATTCCTTTTACTCTTCCCCAAGGTAAAATCACGAAATATGCGATTGCCAATGTGAATAAACCATAATTTAATCCAGTAAGAGTAACATTTGATGCATCCTGGATCTATCATCACGATTTGGCCCACAGTAGCAGCGAGGACTGTCACACATGGACTTGGGCGATGATTAATGTCATTTCTTGGGCTGAGTATTCTTCCAGCCTATGGGACAGTAAAATCTATTTGGGGCTCAGAGAAAACTGTCAAAACTGTTAGAAACTCTGGAGCAATGCAACCTTTTCTGCACCTAGAGTTGGTATGGATGAGGCCTAACTGCAATGAGAGGACTACATAGTGTTGCAGGAATCGGATGGCGCTCGATTTCCGCCTAGCGGCGAAGAACCACTTGCTGGGCTCTGTCCAGGAGGAGTGTTGATTCTTCACATTCTGACAATAATGGAAGCACTGATATAGACAGTCATTTTGGAGATCTTACAACAAGGATTTCTGAACACAGAAACCAGGATAAGAATCATTGACTGACTTTCCGGAATTGGTTTGCGGGAATTGAGGGAACAGGTATTTTTGAATAATCTTGAGTGCTGTATGTATTGGTGCCATTATATTTCCTACTGTTGGGTTGTTGCTGCATTCCTTGCACATCCGAATGATAATACTCGAGTGTATTGTTCTGCCAATGCCAACTAAAAGAAGCTTATTATTTTGAATATACAGGAAATGAACACAATGTTTAAAACCTGTATGAATAAAATGTTATTACTAGGGGATACAAGAGAATGTTGTAAGGGGAAATGTAGTAAAGAATCTTTTGTGTTCAACATCTTTGTCCTGTATAGGAAGGGTTAAGAATGTGAAACTGCATTGCGTGCGAAAAGAAATAAGCTAAAATAGAGTTTGTTTTTTTTTCTAAGCAAAAGATTTGCTGACCAGAAAAGGAATGCACAGATGCTACGCAGATTCCGAGCACAGGCCTATCTGGGACTGACCTCTGACCAAGGGAGGAGTGCATAGATGTTACACCCTTGATGTAGGCCACCAAACTTATCTTGTGTCCTGACTTTTTTACCATCTAAGAGAGCTCCACACTGGGCTGAATTTATAGCCTTGACTGGAATTCCTTGTTCTAATACAACCAGCTACTTTGAGTATGCATGAAAGAAGAAATTATAAAACCCATAACCAAAGTGTGTAAAGAAATTAGACTGCTGACCGGGCAATTTTTGTAGCAGATCTCCAGCCATCGTATTAAATAAAACTCTTTTGGCCTACCCTTTTTTGCTGCGTGATTCTTCCAGTATATGTTAAGAGTATTAAAAATCTTTTGACATTTCGCTTCCCATGTCACTACTTCTCCATATAAACCATACCAAGTTATATGCACTGATTTACATTTCTAATTACTTGATTAGCTTTCCATATTAACAACAGCAATTTGGATTAATGTTTATGCTATCCAAATCTTCGGTTCAAACAGTACAGGCAAATGTAGTAACATATGCTATGGTTTACCAAGCAGCACTTCAATGGAAATTTTGAAGGTTTTAGACATAAAGATGGTGGTGGAATGTTACTTACTGTTTATATTAATAGAGTTAAAAATAAAACATATTATTTACTCTTATTTAGTTCTGATTATTATTAGTTAAAGCATGACAGATTATTTACAAACAAGTATAAGCAGTATAATCAAGAAAGTATAATTAGAAATAGCATTTGAAGAACTTATAAACTTTTACAAGAAATAAATGTTATTATTCTATTAATGATATTTTCATTACTGTTCTCTCCCTGCCCTCCCCCACCCTTTACCCACTACATAATCTAAATAGAATGTCATTGTTTAAACAAAGAAAATAATAAAAAAGAAGGAAAAAAAAAGGTAAAGATAAAAAAATGTATCAAATTACTAACCTTACTTTTTTCAGAAAGAAAAACAAATCAGTCACAGCCTGCCATTAAATCCTCAGGCATTTTGACTGGTTATGAAACAAAACATTTCTTTGCACATAGAGAATAACTTTGATTAAATCTTTTCCAAAATATTTGTGGCTTTCTGGAAATGCAGGAACTATATTCAAAAAGATTAATAATGAACTAAAATGATGAGAGAGAAAAAAAACATAACAAATCATTTGTTTTTAGTCTCTTCTTCTTCTCTGAAGTCTTCCAGGAAGCTTCAGTTGCCAATCTCTTTAATGAAGAACTAGCCCATTCCATTTCTTCTATTTTATCCAAAATCCTGTTTTCTTTGACAAACAGTAAAACAGAGTCTAAATCATCGAAGACCTTAGGACCATCAGGAAGGAAGATTTTAAGCTTGGCAGGAAACAGAAGGTATGTTTTAAACTGTGCTTTTGTAAGCTCCCTTATTAGTGGCAGAAAACTTTTCTTTTAGCAATTACCATGGAAGAATAGTCATTGTCAAAACGCACAGTTGTCTCATTAAACTTAACAGGAGCTTTAGCCCAAGCAGATTTAAGAACCATCTCTTTATCAAAAGATGATAGAAATCTAACTATAACTGATCTAGGATAGTTTTTGTTAGAGTTAGTATTAGCTATAGATCTATGTGCTCTTCGATACCAAAAGAGAATGCTTCTGGTAAATCTAAAGTTTTAGGAGCCATGTTGTTAAAAAGAAGTAATATTGTTACCTTCAATATTTTCTGGCAGTCCAAAAATCCTAATGTTATTGCGCCTAGATCTATTTTCCAGGTCATCCAGCTTTGTTTGTAAATGTATATTTTGTTTCAGCAGAAACTCAATGTTGATTCCCTCTTCTTGTATTTTATTTTCCATGTCATTCACAGCTTCTTCTATGCCTGTCATCTGGATCTTCTGTTGTTGCAGGTCCATATGTAACAAGTCTATTTGTTTTGTAGTTTTTTCTATGAAAGTGTCTATTTTAGTATCCATTTTATCCATCTTAGCAGTAAGTTGCTGGACTATAATTATCAGAGACTGAAGTTCTTTCTTGATGCTGGAGTCTTGAGAATTTGTCTTACTGGAACTCATTTCAGACTGCCTTTTTTAAAGTTCTGATGGAACTTATAATGGAATTCAGTAATCTGTTGCTGTAGCCCCCTAGCCAGGAAGTCTTGATGTAGGCTGAATAGATTTATGATGAAATCTCTAAGCTCACTGGAGACACATGCAGTTCTTATCCTCTGAGATTTTATAACATTTCTCTTTGTGATCTTGGGATGCATCCTTTTTGTTCAGCAGTATATTAACCCTGGTTGGTTTTCTGAACAGGATGTTGGAGAGGCATTTGTTTTCAGTGTCCTTGAATATGTTTATACCTAAAAACCTGACCAAGGTCTTGCTGTGGCAGGTCATAAATCTCAGGAAGTTAGTGGAATTACTGATATGGTTGTAAAAGTCATCCCCCCAGATGATAAATATGTCAACGATGAAATGCAGATAGCATTTCATTGATGCAAAATAGAGGCTTTGGTACACTGCCTCTTCCTCCCATTTTCCAAGAGCCACATTGGCCAGGCTTGGGTCCATGGTCACCCTCATAGCTATTCGAGCAGTCTGCTTATAAAACCCACTGTTAAACATGAAGTAGTTGTTTGTAAGGATTAGATGCAATAACCTTCCTAGAACTTCTATTCCTTCTGGTAATACATTCTCATCCTTTTCATACGCCTCTGTTACAGATCGAATACAGTAAAAGTGTTTCCACACGTATTGTGACTAAGATTGTGGAATTGCTAACTGCAATATCTCTGCTTTTGCCAAAAAAAAACGGAGAGTCTAAAATAAAAGATGTGTTGGCCTCTGTCAATGGTTTTATCAGGGCATCAAGGTAGATGGGTATTGTCTCAGTTATGGAACCACCACTTGCCATGACTGGTCTGTAGGGAGGATCAGAGATATTCTTATGGGGTTTTGAGATCCCAAAGAACATTGGTATTTTTGGGTGGGGGCTCACCAAAAAGTCAAATAGCTTGGTATCTAATAAATCATCCTCATGTGGCATTCTTAGCTCTTAAATTATTAAAAGCAACATTCACAGTGGTAAAATCACATTTGCAGTAAAACCTCTTATTGTCAGGCATGGCCTCAATCTTGCAGTTAGAAGCCTTTGTATCTGTCACTAAGATGCCTCCCCCTTATCCACCTTCATAATCCTGTGAGTCTTATCTCTGCTCAGATTTTTTTGAGCAGCCAGTTCCTCTTTGCTAACATTGCATAACTTATTCCTAGGTGGTTTACTAAGGACCCTGAGGATATCAGCCTCACATTTTCTTCTTGCACATTCAGGGTGGGTTACACAGGGGGCAAAAGTCACTGGGCTTTTTCAATGTTATACCATCATCATTTCTGTCAGTGTTGCTTCCATTCTTATCTTTGTCATTGAAAAATACTTTGAGATACAATTCCCTCACATATAGTTTTCACTGTTTCCACCAAGTTACTTCTATTCTGTTTTGGGAGTGGGATCCTAATCACCTTTAAGCAGAATGCTGTAAAGGCCATCGTGATTGCCCCGGTGAATCTGGATTGCATGGCATGGAAGAAATGAATTCCAGAGTTGCTAAAGTTATCTTGTCATATCACTTCTTAGGTTACATCTGGTGAGCTCTGCATCCAGTTTCAGAGGCCATACATAGGAAGACAAAGTAGGCTGGTACAATGTGAGTAATACTAAATTACCATAATGGTGAAGGGAATAGAAGGATGAGGTCTGTGAGAGGACCTAAACAGTCTCAGTTTGTTCTAGAACAGAAGATGTGTTACATGACTGTGAGGGGACCTAAACAGTCACAATTTGTTCTAGAACAGAAGAAGTGTTACATGATTTTTATTTTGCATGCACAATGTTGTATTAGGCAACAAAGAGAGTGATAACCCTGAAGGTGAAACAGCGTAAGGGGGACATTGGTGGCATATAGAAGGTGGAGAATTCAGTACAGACTTGCTAAAATATGTCTTTACTGAGAAAGATAGACTACTTGGGTTCTGAAATGTATTGCCAGAGAGAATTTTACAATGTAAACTGCCAGAAATATTCTGAAAAGCCTAAAACACCACAATAAAACTGGGCAAGTTGTAGGGGATGGGCTTGATGTTACATTTGAATGGACGAGATAAGTCATAAATCTTTTTCTCTTTGCAGTGTTATGTTAGCATTTATACATATAAGTAGTGCTGACATATTACTTCAAATAAAGATCTGTCACAGTCATTCAAAATGCTCATGGACAAAAAAAGTGCCTTAGCTGCAAATGCTAACTTCTGTAATGTAAACTCTCTTAAAAATATTTTACTGTCTTAAAATGCTCTTATAGCATCATGAAGATATAGTACCAACATTGTTGACAGTATTACCAGTTAGGTATACTCTGCATCACATTTGCTTTTTCTAGAGTAATGTCTGCCTATGTTCTTGAGTTGTCCTTGTCCTTCCCATTAGGGGTTTCCCTGCAGCTGACATTTTATTTGTGAATTGCCCTTCTTAGTTTGTTCCTGTAAATCTCCTAGCTTCAATGTGACATGCATCCCTTAGCCCTTAACCCATGTCCATTAGGATTTCTTCCTTATTGACATGTTATACTGTAGTTCAGCATTTTTCCTTTCTTACAGGGAGGCTCATGTAATCCTCAAAATGTTATGTACTTAAAACATTAACTTCAAGGGATGTTTTTATGTCAGATCAGACTAAACATAGAAGGATAATAGTCAATGAATATGAGTGTGATTGCAAAGCAGTAGTAAAAGAGTAACCAACAGATTAGCGCAGTTATTTCACATTGCAGGTGTCAGTGGTGCCTTTTACGCAGAAGGCTGTGGGTTCTATTCCCACACCAGGTAGATTATTTGCTGACACTGCAGTGCATCATAAGTGGGGTGCTGTACTCCTGAGTGTGCCATCATTCGGATGAGACATTAAATCAAGGCTCCATCTGTTTGAGTTGGTGGTAACTCAAATGGATGTGAAAGATCCTAGGACACCTATCAAAAAGACTAGGGAAAGCTTCCCTGATGCCGTGGCCAAATTTCTGCTAGTAGTGTAAATACTACCTCTTGTCTGCTATGAAAAGAGGCAATTAGCCTAATAGGACTAACCTAATCAATGAAAGAATAAATAATAAATAAATAAGCATATCTGGGTATTTGTAAGGAGGTATTTTGTACAGTGCAGAATATGCTATTTTGTAAAGGAAGGCTGAACGTAGGTTTTAATATTTAGGGTAGGTTCAATGATTTTTCTGTGGTTTGAGGGAAGCTCACTCTGACAGAGTCTGAGAACCTATGGACTAAGGAAGTCTAACAAATTGTGTTTAAAATGTTTTCTTCACCTTCAGACTTAAGTATTCTGAATTATATGGGCTAAAAGGAGACATGTGAATTGCTGATGCCATGGCCGTTTTATTCTTTATAGTACTAATTTTGTTACTGATATAATTACTATACTAATAACAATGACAAAATGCTTTTATATTTGGGATTGTACAGGGTTAAAGCACTGTTTAACTTGCTTTTATGCAAAATATTGTTCTACTCTAATACAGTTACGGAAGAAACAGATATATGTTGAGAAAGTCGAGAAGCTACAGCAAGCCCTGACCCAACTGCAGGCAGCGTGTGATAAAAGAGAACAGATGGAATGTAGACTACGTACACGGCTGGAAAGGGAGTTGGAATCTTTGAGAACACAGCAGGTATCATTGTAAAAATGTATCATTTGATTAGCATGCTGAACTAGTACAGTAATATTTGATCTGTCATGGTTTGGTTCATCATTTTCAACTAAAAGACTTCAACCACAGGTCTGAATCAGCTTGGCAAGGAGAAAAACTTTCCCAGGCTTCAACTCCTTCATGTTACCCACAATGCCATACACTTCTTGCCTTTTCTGCACATCACCTTTGTCAGTTGTCCTTTGGCCCCAGACTATTTTTGCATGTGGAGTTTTTATTTTTGGTAAAACTTTGTTACTTGCTTTTAATCAGGTCAGAAAATAATTGTTCACAGACTGTTCTTAAGAATTTCAATCTTCAGGTCAGGTCCAACTATTTATTTCTTATTGCTCTTTTTCCACACATTGCCTCCACTGTCTTCCATTCATCAGCCCCGTCCTAGTCAATCAGCCCACTCATACCCCATCACCAAATTGAGAGTCAATCAGAAGAGGCCATCATTAAGGCAGCCATCAGAGATGGTTTGTGGTCTTTCTGATTTTGCACTTGCATCCTGACTCACACTCAGCTAGCTGACTCTCATATGTCCACTTATATATCCCAAAACTCTGAGCTGAGGTGATACATCAGACATATAGTTTTGGAAAGGTTTAGACTTTGATACCCTGGTCAGACGTCAGTGGTGAAAACTCATCTTTTTGCAATACTGCAGTAGTGATCAGAAGGACATCTACTGTTATGGTAAGTTGTTATACAACTGTACTTTCCCTAGGCTGGTGTCCCTTAGAGCCACATTTACCAGGTCCATTAAATGTGTTTCTCGTCATTGTTCTGTGACTGTGGATACTGGATATGTGAAACTTTCAAAAGCTATGCTCCAGCATTAGGTCGAGACAGGTCTCTTCCCCTTCCCCTCAGATTCCTGGAAGACAGTGACAGTTCTTCATTACTAGCCTTTGTTTCTGTCTCCTAATTGGCCTTAGGGTCATTTTGTGGAGACCTGTCAATGTCAGAAGTCAGTGCAGACACCTCAGTTCCAATGTTGCTCGGTATTTTGGTGTTGATCAACCGAGGCTACTCTCACTCTTTGTCAGTAAAGTCATCGGCACCAGCCAAGATATCAACATCAACAAAGCCAAATGCCTCTAGCTGTGGACATGCACATTTCAGCCTGTGTTTCTAGAGAATAGGCAAACAGTCCACTTATGCTGTGCTGATGATGTCATAAGAAGTCCAAAACGTGCATGTCCACAGCTAGTGGCATTTGGCTTTTTTGGCTTGAATCTTTCCATAAAGACTTAAAAAGGACAAAAGTAAAAAGTCATGGACATTTGTAAGCCATATTACTGAAACAGTTGATGTCCTGAAGGGGTCATTTACATATATATAACATTCACTGAAACTTTTAGACAGCTCCCAACTTCTGTTAAAGCCAAAAAAAAAATGCTTTGTTTTACCCCTAAATCTCATTTAGACAACAATCTGGATTTCAAAAACAAATTCTCAGACAGCACACACATTCAAAGGGTTACAAGTGGCATTAATATATATATAAAAACCTAAAATTTGGTCTGCATAAATATGAAATAATCAAAAAAGACACATAAAAAATTAGAACATTATACTAAATAGTGTCTCACTGAACCTAGTAGAAAAATTACAGCATTGGCCTATCTACTGCCAACATTATTTTGTCTCCTCCTGTACTTGTAAATCTCCATGCCAACCAAATCTCCAAACTACAGCAATGCTGCAACAAAAGTTTGCCTGTAATCTCCCTTATAGGTCCCATTACTGCACTGCCCTAAAAAACTTAACTGGATAGAACTGCCTCATTATCTCAGCTACTTACAACTGCTTGTTTCCCACAGTCATGTACATAAACCTAAAAGGGGTCTCACCCTAAAAAGTATCTTCAGAAGCCTGCCTACACCCAGAAGCCTACATTCAGCAAACAAAGCCTTACTATCCACTCATAAAGCCAGTAACACAGCAGGGGAAGCCCATTATTCCATTCACATACCTAAAACGTGGAATTCACAACTTCTACCACTAAGACCCAATAACAACCTGTCCACTTTTAAAACAAAAAAACGTCAAGAGATAAACTGAAATAAATCCGAACAGGATAAATAAAACTCAGGTTTAATAAGCGCTTTCGGAGAAGTCAATGCCTCTCCTTCTTCAGACAAAAAACATTTAGACCACAACGCCTTTATAATGCACTCAGTATTCAGTTAAATACTTAATTACCTTTGTTAAATGAACTCTACACTTAAAAAAGGAAAGCCCTTTGTAACTAACATATAAATCTAAAAATAGGCTGATTCATGAAGTCATAAAAATTCTCTTTCATTTAAAACATAAATGCAAATTCACTCTTACCATTTCGAATTAGCATTATATTACTAAAAATAATTTTACTTTAACAAAAACACTTCTTAATGTGTTTTAAAAATCTCATTTTATGTACTAACGAACCCGTTTTACTTTTAATTTTAATTATTTATTATTTAAACATCCTATCACTTTTACATTTTAGATTTTAATACACTACTTTAAACTACATCTCAATTAAACGTACATATATTGTGCAAAAATCTATAGTGAGACTTCACATTTGCTTTCTATATTCAAACAACCATTCATGTACCTTACTCACCAGTCCCTATGTGATCTGTTTATATGAACCATTATCCCCATCTATATTTTTACCTAAAATTATATCAATAAACGTAACCTTAGCTTTGACAACCATATTTTACCGACGTAACGCTATTAATTTCAAAATACTTTTGATGGACACATACTCGTTCAATCCTGGTGGAACATGGGCCATTGTCCTAATCTGCCACATAATTTCGTTAACCTCAAGTTTTGTTTGCCACGGACCACCCCTTAAATCACTTCGTTGTTGTTGTTGAAGTATTATAAATTGAAATCTATGATTTGGATAGTCCAAAATGTGCTTGGCTAAAGCATTTGTTGTATCTTTCTTATTGATACAATATATATATATATATATGCTCATATATTCTTTGTTTTATTTTTCTCTCCGTTTTACCTACATAATATGAGGAACAAACCTCACAGCATGCTACGTAAACCACACTTTTTGCTTCACAATTATATCTACCATTTACATAATAAGTTGTCTCTCTTATGGTCACTATGTTGCCAATTTTTATGTATTTACATTGTTGGCATGATCCACATTTGGACATTCCATAATTTCTATTGTGCTTAGTTTTTCTTTCCAGTAAAGATTTTAAATTTTGGCCTCTTCTATATGTTGTTCGAGGCTTATTCCCCAAAATTTTATTCAAACAATTATCCTCAACTATTATAGACCAATTCTTATTAAGAATCTCCCGTATTGTTGTATAATCCAAGGAATATGTACATAAAAAAATTAAGCCTCAGGTCTTGGCTTATATTGTGTACGTCCATGTCATTATATTCCAAAATATTCTCTGAACTATGGACATATCCATTTTGTAATAATGGTTTAAAATGTCCTGTAGCTCTTTTTATACTAACTTTGTGTATAATATTATCCACTAGTCTTTCTGGGTATCCCCTTTTAATAAACATAGATTTAAGTACTTCACATTCTATAACATAATCACTTACATCAGACACCATTCTTGCTGCCCTTACTATATGGCCTTTCACCAACTGCTCTTTTTTGTTGAAAGGAATGACTGCTAGTAAAATGCAAAAAGGCATTAGAATGTGTTGGTTTTCTATAAATTATGGTTTTATTTCTCTGATGTATTTTATCCTTAGCTATATTTATATCTAAGTAATTTATGTTGTCCAGCTCTATACAATAAGTAAATTCTAAAAAGTTGGTCATCTTAGTAATCTCTGCTATAAAGGGCTCTACGTGTTCCTTACATCCCTTCCAAATTAGGAACATGTCATCTTGGTATCTGGTGTACCATTTGACATTCTCTTGGAATGAACGATTTTTAAACAATAATGATTTTTCCCAGTGGGCCATGATACAATTTGCAAAGCTTCCGCCGCAAGGTGACCCCATCGCGACTCCCATTCTCTGCAGATAAATAAGCCCATCAAAGATCATAACATTGTTTACCAACACAATTTCTAACAATACTTCCAACAGGTAGATGGTTTTATCATCGACTTTTCTTAAAGTCATAAATTCCCTAGTCCATTCTATTCCTAGATCTTGTGGGATGACCGTATATAAATCTTTCACATCGATTGTGAGAAATATACCACTATCCTCATATTTCAACTTATCAATATTCTCTAGAAATTTCCAGGAATCTCTACAAATTTGTAATTCCTGTTGTAAAAATGGCTTAAGTGTATGATCAATAAGTGTAGCGCAAGCATATGTTATTGAACCTCTACCATCCACGACAGGTCTGAATGGAGGGTCAGTATAGCTTTTATGAATTTTAGGGGAGCCAAAAAGGTCAGGAATTGTAGGTGCTGACATAGATAAATAATGATAAATATCTATGTCAATAATACCTTCAAGGAATAAATCATCCAAGATACCTCTAATTTTATTGTAGGCCCCATTCACTTCATTAACACTTACTTGTGTATATACATTCATGGACAAATACTTTTTCATACATATGTTGTACTCACTCTAATCCATAAACACCAACCTGCCACCCTTGTCGGGTTTCATAACTCTTAACACCACATGCATTTAATAGGTCTAGAAATTCAACTTCATTCTTGGTAACATTCATTTTGTTGTTTGTATTTTTACTAGACATAGCTCTAAAGTCCATTTCACATATTTTTTTCAAACGTGCTCAAAGATGCATGTAATGGAGGGTTAAATAAACTGGAAACCCTTAAGATGTTGGTTAGCGAAGAATTTGATCCCATAAGTGCTGTAAGATTTAACTTACTCACAAAAAGTTTTAAGTCCGCTATGATTTTCACAATATCAGTCCTTCTATCAGGAACAAAGGATAGTCCCTTTGAAAAAAAGTCAGCCATTTCTTGTTCTATAGTTAGGACCATATAGTTGTATATCTTGAAATCCCCTTTAGAACTTATGAGAATCTGTGGCCCCTGTGGCTCCTGTTGTAGATTGACTATCATCTCCTTCATTGATTTCAGTGATTTCTCCTCTGCCCTTGATTCCTGTTCATGTTGGAATTGTTGTAGCACCCATTGTGGCCCCTCTGAAAACCCTGAGAATTGTTTGTATTATTGTTACGGTCATTATGGACACCTTCCTGTTGAAGTGATTGTGTTCTATTAGTTTGGGCATTGTTGTTGTTGTTATTGTTACTTATTCTTTCACTATGGCAACGGTTGTGCATCTACAGCTTCAGCATCAGCAATATCTTCGTTGGCTACTACACTATTTGTTCCTGTCCACTTTTAAAAGATCAAGTAACTGACCAACTCAAGGACTCCTGGCAGCTATGCTGTTACTCCTCACAGCGCTAAGTCTTAAAATAAACAACCCTCTTCCTGACCACCACTGTCCTACATCTCTCTCAGCCCGAGAATATTTGGATCTTAGTAGTAAACAGTGAAGACCTATTTGTAAGTAAAATGTATATAGTCTGTCTTTTGTAACAACTGCTATACTCATTACTCATAGACTAACACTTGTTGACACTACTGTCCACAACCAGTATTGTTATGCCTATAACTTCCTACTTCCTACTCTTCCCCCTAAAGGTTGTACCACTTTAATGCAATCTGAATATCTTGTCTAACTTCCACTTTAATACAGATATGTATGTATTTACTCATGCATATATATCTTTACTCATACATGTCCATATTTACAGCTGTTCCACTACAGGTGCTTGTATATGTTCCATGTAAAATTGATATTGTGATTGTGTCAGTGTCAACATGTTATACTAGTGTGATTGTACCACTGTGAATGCATTCTTTTATTCAGTTTGTTTTTACATAATGTGAACTATTTCGGTGTGCTACTGTTTGTAATGTTCTTATGTTGTACTGTTAAAAATTATGCTAATCTTTAATTTACCTGTGTAAATTTCTTTTGTATAATGTGCTGTGTTATATGAACATAGTTTTTCCTCCCTAAAAAAAAGGAGTTCAAGCTCCATTTTTGGTGCAAGACATTGCTTCCAGTAATCTAGAGGAAAAATAAGTCAGATGTGCTCAGAGCTGATTAAATTAAATGAAACATTGAAGGAGTATATCAACTCAAATAGCAAAAGGCTGGAAAAATGGAAGAAACTTTAAATAGATATTCAGATGAGATGATAAAATTCCAAAAATCAGAGATCATTGTGAAGAAAAAGCTGACAGAGTATGAGACTGCTCAAGAAGAGATGTTTAAAAAAAATGGTAGATTTAGAGGACAGGGCACGTAGGGAAAATCAGAGGTTTTCTGCTATATCAGAGAAACTAGAAGGAACAGAATGTATTGGTTTTATGAAGGTACAAATAAGCAACTGGACTGGGATCCCACAGCAGGAACTGTTAATTGAAAGGGCACACCATGTGTATGTTCCAAATAAGGCCATACAAAAGCAGCCAAGACCTTTATTAGTAAAGATGCAAACCTACCAGCAGAAAGAGTTGATCTTGGCAGAACTGTGGCAAAAGGGAAAATGATTATTCACTGTACACCAAGCAGAAGAGAAACAATTTATTCCAGCAATCAGGAAATGTCGAGAGGCAGGTGTGATATTCAAGCTGTTGTGTCCAGCTGTCTTCAGAATATTTTTTTCCTGGAAGATCAAAGTCATTTTGTGATGCAGAACAGACTAAGTGGGAAATGCAAAAGTTTGTCCAACAAAAAAAATGAGCCATCAAGCAGAAAGGGACCCAGCTTCTCATTTTTCTCATAATAAAGTATATGGAGAGACTTTGCCAGTGAAACCTTTTCTGCTGTTCCAAAAAGGCTTGGGAGATAGAGAAAAGCAGAGGAGTTGACCAGAACAGTTGGGAGCACCATGGAATTAAACCAGAATCTGAAGTTGGGAGATGAGGCTGAGCAGGAAGACCAGCAACATGGAAAATAGAGAATAAATCAGAGACTGCAAAGCATCAGTCACATTTGTGAAAAAAAGCTGTCTAATAAAAAGGGAAAAGAGTTTACTTTTGTTGATTTTGTTAAACTTGTGAGGAAATGAAAGGCATTTGCATCACTTCATCTCATTAATCTTTGGAAGCACTCTGAGGGGAGGAGGAAGGAAAAGGTAACTAAGTAAAATAATTTATTTTCTTAACAGTATTTATATGAAACTTTTCACAATATAAGTTGCATATTTTGTAGTAAAGTATTTTAGTTGTTCTTGTATATGGTAAAGTTATTAAAGCAAACAGATGCATTTTTACTTCCTCTTCTCTTTCTTTCCTTCTTTTTTGTTATCAAGAAATGTAGAAAAAAGAAAAAAGAAAGGTGTTAACAGTGCAAAAAAAGAGCATAAGCTAGATAAAAACATATTTAACTTATTAAGCTGTGATATTTGGTTGCTCAGGTGGGAGATGGAGTGTAAAAGCACACAGATCATAACATATGTAGAGCTGATATGTTTTCTCTTACTATTGCACAGGTGAATGTTTGGATTAAAACCCTTAGCTTAATCTAATAACATATTTTAAGTGGAAATAAGTAAATATGAGAACACAGAATATAATGAAATGTTTTCCTTTAGTAATAAATGATTCGGCTTATCTTTCAGACTGCAACACTGGAATATATTTTTTTTCTCTTACTTTTCCATGGAGGCAAACTGATAATAGAGACTAAAAGGCAGAACAAGGTACTGGGAACAAATAATTAGGGAAGGAAAGGTAATAGAATGGGAAGAAGCCAAGAAGACATTTGGATTGCAGGTTAGTGATTGTCCTCCCTATCATGGACTGATATCAGAGTACAGACAAAGAGAAAGGGATAGGTGAATCCTAAATGGAAGACCTGCACTGGTTGAGTTTTTAATTTAATCTAATTTAAGCAGAAGATGCTGTTAAGAAAGGGGTAATCACTGGAGCATATACAATGCTGCAAGATAACTATAGCAATCAATAAGAAGAGGTCAGAAAAGACTGGAAAGAGATTAGATATTCAATTCACAAATAAACAATGGGAGGACATATGTCTGGCTCCCAGATATGCAACAGAATCTGAAAGATTTAGGATTTTTGCCTGGAAATGTTTGCATAGATACTTTTATACCCCAAGCAGACGCCAAAATATTTTTCCCAGGTAGATGGCAAATGTTGGAGGTGTGATGGGGAAGAAAGAGATAACTGTGAGCATATGTTTTGGGAGTATATAGGAATACTCTGTCATGAATACTGGGCAAGCAAATGAGTAGAACTAAGGAAATTATTTTTGAGCTGGGATACAGGATCTTAATTGCCTACACATAGTAAGGCCTTGTTAAGTTTAATACTGGTGGCTACCAAAAAAGCAGTTATTAGAAAATGGAAATCAAAATCTAAACCAGTTATACTTGATGTAGTGAATATTGTAACAGAGATAAAAGTACTGGAAGTAGGATCTTTAGCAAAGGATAGGAGGATATTACATAGACAAAAAAATGGAAATTGTGGTAACAATACATGCACAAACATGTTTTGGAGAAGGAATGAGTTTTAAAAGAAGGCAGGAACTGAATAGATTATACTATATGTAACAATGTATGAGATATATAATGTTTTTAAATATGAAGTTATTAATATGGTTTGATTACTTTTATATAAATGTATGTTTGCCTATATCAAAAGTGATAATTCAGTAAAAGTGGTTAAAAAACAGACACCTGGGTTTTCTCATTTTAACTAATATATTTTATGCTTTGCTATGTAACAGAGTCTTTAAAGTCTGTAAAGCATACAGGCAGATAGATAGATAGATAGATAGATAGATAGATAGATAGATAGATAGATAGATACATAGATAGATGGATAAATATATAAAATAAAATACAGTCCATGACATATGGCCAGGGCTGTGTCTGAAGAATGTGCACCAGGACTAACCCACTCACCCAGTTAACAAAGAGTAAATAAAGCTGTGTTTGTAGATGTGGCACTAGACCAAACAAGAAGTTCACTGCTGGATAACATAGCATTTAAAGTATGGATTGTTATCAGGTGAGATCTGAATAGCCCACTAGCACAAAGGTGGTGACTAAGATTTAGTAATGAGCCCCAGATGTTGGCTAGAATGCTAGAGAGATGGGAGGTGTGTAGGACTGAGCTACTTTGGCAGTTTTCCTCCTGGGGGAGGAAGGTGGAGGACAGGGTTGTACTCAGTCATTTAGCGCATGCCATTGGAGGATGAGAACAACAAAATGTCCATTGTTTTGTTACAGGAAGAATAGAAGGTGGTGTAAGGGTCATGCCTTGGCATGCATGCTCTGTATGTGTGAAAATTATGGGCAAGTGGTCTCACTGTGGACAGGTTGGACTCTAATTCATCTCAGACATGCTGTGGCACAACATCACTGCTTCTTGCTTCAGGAAGCCATTCACCATGATGCAGAACAGGGCATATATCACTTTATGACCACCCACATTCTTTTGAAGATGAAGTCGCTGCTCCTGGAGAGGCACAATGGGGGGGGGGGGTCATCCCATGTTGTGCAGCTCATTTGGGTGATTGGTTGGAACAATAAGGAATTTGGAAATGGCACCGATGTCATGAGTCTGGGGCTCAGTAGATAGCATGACTGTTTCTACCCAAGAGCATAAGAAAAAGTCAGCTGAATAAATGCATCCAAGATATTTATCAGTTACAACAGCAATGTACAAGACTTAAGATAATGACATTTAAATGCAATGTAAAGCATAAGCAATTAACATTTATAACTGTCTGTGTTGTGTATTTCTGGACTACAGATGTTACATATTCACATGCACAATGTATTTTGTCTACAGCGTCTTGGAGGCCAGCAACCAGCTACTGTGCCTGGGTACAATGCCCCAGCTCTGATGGAGCTTCTGAGGGAGAAGGAGGAACGAATCCTGGCTCTGGAGGCAGACATGATGAAATGGGAGCAGAAGTATCTGGAGGAGAGTGCCATGAGACATTTTGCGATGGATGCTGCAGCCACAGCGGCAGCTCGAAGGTGTGCTACTATTTTTTCATATATTCTGTTACAAAGCATCCAGTGGTGGTGTACTTAAGTGTTAATGATCTGTGCCATTAATGCCCCAGCATCACATGGCAATCGGTCACTGCATGTTATTTAAGAGAACTTATGTGTAGGTGGATGCAGAAAAGGTTTTATGTTTCACGGGGGCGGGGGGTTGTTTAGATCCCTGTTTGTGTTTTAACCAACTACCTGTCTCACTGGGAAACTAATTCATTCTTCTCTGTCTCCTATTATCGAGCGTATGCCTCAGTGGAGAGGGATCATGGTCAAGAACTGAGGCTATAACTGTACAGGAGCTTCTACTTGCTTTTATCTAAGCATTTTTTGTTGATTCTAGATTAATGCTGCTGCTTCTGAGGTAACAGAATGTTGTGACTTTATACTGACTTTTTACTGAATGTCTGGTGCCTGCGTAGTTGCATGGGATTTGAATTAAAAACTCTGTTATTTTTGCCTTGGGGTAAAGGCCAGATTTCCATCAGCTACTGAACAATAGTTGGCCCTTTTTTCAGGTTGTGGAACTATGGCCATAAATAATCCTATTTAGAAGACATGTGATAGATGAGCATGTTCCTGCAGGAGTGTTTGTGTGTTTATATGTTTGTGTGTGTGTGTGTGTGTGTGTGTGTGTGTGTGTGTGTGTGTGTGTGTGTGTGTGTGTGTGTGTGTGTGTCAGTCACACCTCTCAACTATCCAGATTTTCACAAAATGTCCAGATTTTTACCTTACATTTTTGGTTTGTTTCTCATAAAATTGCACTTTTCTGGCAAATCATTGGAAATAATTGAGAATTATAGTAAAAAAATAATGAAAAATGTTTGAGTTTCAGACTTCATACCCTTCAGAAAATTCATGCTAATGCAAAACCTTTTGTGTTATCAGCTTTCTAAGTGTAAGAGCAATATGTAACAGTTGTCCCTATTTTTGGGCTCTTGTCCCCCCATTATTTATGTCTTTGTCCAGATTTCTTGCTCTAAGAGGTTAAGAGGTATGTGTGTATGCACACAGAGAAGGCATATTTTCTTACCTAACTAACGTGCAAACTTCTGGATATAATATCATACAATATGCATTATGATAAAAATGTGCATCTACCCTCTGCTGGTACTAATGACATGTTTCTTACAGGATAGCATATTTGGAAGGAGAGTTTGTTTCAAAATATACGCTGAAATATAAAATGTGTTTAAAATTGCCAGTAGAGGTCAGTAGTTCTTCTGGAATGCATAACATAACTGATACCTCACTACTTAAAAAGCATGTGATACTGTTATAAAAGATGGTGGCCTTATCATACAAGGTATTAAGCAGGCATGGTTTTGGTGTGATTAGACAAGGAAAGTAGGCCTGATACTCAGATCATACTTTTCCACTTCTGATTATTTGCAGCCATTTTTTACATTTCAGCATAGATTCCATAATTTCCTTTAATGGGTTTGATGATTAATAAACTTATACTGATTCATTAAGTCATATACACACTTATGCAGACTGAAACAAATAGGGCAGACTGAAGACATGTAATTCATGTAACCTGCATAATTATTCTCCTAATAATCAAGACAACAGAGAAGTTTTGGTGTAGTGACTGAAGAAAATAAGTGGAAATGTCTGCTCACCGGTATTGCTGTTGAATGCCTGTAATGAAAATATCTACACAGTTACAATAATAAACCTTAAACTTTAGTCATGTACATCATCATTTTAAATCGAGTTTCTGGCTACTGAGACTTGTCTGCATACACAGCTGGACATAAGCTGATTTAAGTATATTTTCTGCACTTATTTAAGATTTGAGTGAGTAAATATTGTGTGTCTTGCATTCAGTAAATACTGTGTGTGTCTCTGAATCTCTGCAGTAGTTCCCCACCCCCCCTCCCTGTTTCTTGTTGTGGTGTTAATCTTGGGTGGCTTTGGAATTGCCCGCCCCTGCTGTAAATCTCTTTTTGCACACTCCTCCTGGACCCATCTCATTCGCTCACTCAACTGAGTACATTGAGATCATATTTTGATTTTGGATACTCTTACCAGTCCCATCTGCTCTGCAGTGTACAAAGAGAGCACTTGGGAAGGGCATTCCCCTATAGTATCTTAATCTGCTCTGTTTCCTCCATCTCAAAAAAAAAAAAACATTTTGCACTTCATCTGCCTTACTGTATTTGTGTTTCTTCCTACTTTATTACCTTATTTTGCTTTTACCTCTTTTAACATTTTAAAGTGGAACCTGTATGTTGAGAGACAGCCTTACAAGACTATCTGCAAATATATAGAGCTGAGTATATTTTTCTGTATTATTCTGTATTATAGAGCTAAATTGTTGCTTAAATATTTGTTGTCTTACTGTTCTGCAAATATACAGAGATCAGTATATATTTTTTTGGTTTTATAATTTGCACTCTGATTCCTCACATCTCTGTTGAAACTGGTTTCCTCACTCCCCCCTCCCTGTTCTTGGTTGTAGTTTAAATTTGGTGGCTTTTGCAGTGCCCACCCCACTGTAGATTTGATCTAGGACTCTCCCCCAGTCCCATCTCTTTACCGCATTCTACCTAATAAACCCTTTCTGCACTTGCTTTTAGTCCTTTTTAATTTAATTACATTTTTTCATACTGTGTGTGGACTAATATTGCTACATACTCAAGTGTGCCAGCTTGCACTGCATGTGAATTGTTTTTACTGCTGTTTTTGCTACTTTTCTGAAAAAAAAAAAATATCTGCTTTTACTGTATTTGTGTTTCTTCCTACTGTATTTTGCTTTTGCGTCATCTTAAAAGTACTCAGTTGTATTTATTACTACTTGGTGTATCTCATTCTAAGCCTTTTAGTTTAAGCACTTGGGCTTCCGACCAGTTGTTTTACATTAAGTAGGTTTGTGGTCTGCACTGTGGTGGCAGAACAGGTAGCTTACATCCTTCTAAGTTGGGAACTGCTGATTGAGGGCTCAGTGTCTGTTATTCTAAAAGTGTATTAATTCTGGTTTAAGCACTTGGGCTTCAGGCCAGTTATTTTACATTAGAAAGGTTTGTGGTCTGCACTCTTGTGGGAGGAGAGGCTGGATTCTGCCCTTCTGAGCTGGGAATTTCTGGTTAAAAGCTTATAGTGCCTGCATATTTGAACTGTTTCTTACTGAAATTGGTACACCTTGTTTGCTGTAGCATAGACTAGATCCAGGCCTGCTGAATGTAGCTTTGCTTGTATGCTTGTTGTTTGTTTGCTTGTTATTTCCCTGAAACGCTAATTCCACCTAAACCGCGGCTTTTCATCGCTTTTGTGGATCCCTAGTGATATCTGCATTGCTTACTGTACTTATTTCCTTGTTTCACTTGAAAGAAAGTTACTGTTTGTCGTTTTTGCATTTAAGTTACCTGTAACACATTGCATTTAAGTTACCTGGCACTTGCTCACTAAAGCAATTATATAAGTCAGCACTAAAAAATTAAAAGCACTACACCCTCACAAACTCCCCTTGAATAATGTTCCTCATTAGCCCTTTTTTTTCAATTATAAAGGAATTCCCAATACTATTCTAGCATGTCCAAAGGTCAGTTGTCAATCTCCTCTCTGGTCCAGCTGGTGAATCTGGGAATCTTGAGGCAATGTTACAACTGCCTCATGTACACAGACAACCCTCTCCTCCTCCCAACAAATTCCAACACATGTGAGAGATGCAACCATATAGCCATACTGGAGGCTAAGCTCTCTCAACTCAGTAATGGCGAAACCAGTCAGGAGGAGAAGGAAACCACACTCACTACAATTCCAGTCTCACATAGACCTACCACGACAGCAAACCAAACACATAAACACACAAAAACATACTCGGAGGCTCTAAATAAAAATCTGCCTAAGCAGCAGAGACCTCCAAAGCAGACACCCAAGCAAACGCTACCCCAAAACAAAACACATGCAACACATAGCTCACAAAGCCAGTGTGCCAAACAGTCACAGCTCTTAAGGCTAAACAACACACCTGATACACTTGTAATAGGTGACTCTATCATCAGGCACACTGACGTCCCGCTCACCAGGCTGAACAAGGAGAAGGTCACGGTGAGCTGCCTGTTGGGCGCTAGGATCCACCACATAACACAAGCACTCAGGTCACTCCAAGGCAAGTACAAATATGACTCAGTCATTGTCCATGCTGGTGTGAATGACCTGAGACGTACCTCCCTGGACTACATGAAAAGAGACATAGAGGAGCTCTGTGAGCATGTAGCCCAGGCCGGTATGACCCTGACCTTGAGTAGCATCTTACCCTCACCAAGAATGATGCCACAATATGAAGACAAGATGATCAATTTCAACAATTAGCTTAAGTATTGGTGTCATTCAAAGGGGATCCAATGCCTGTCAGCCTGGGATGACATGCTCGACAAGCCACGATGCTTCACTAGGGGCGGCTTGCACCTGTCACCCCTGGGCTTTCAGATATTGGCAAAGGCTCTTGCTACCCCCATAGTGCCTTTTTTAGGCAAGGCTCAAAAGACAAACCCACCTCCATAGGTATCACAAGGGATAAGAAACTAAGAGTAATGCTACTCAACGCCAGAAGTTTAAACCTCAAGATGCACACACTCAAAACTCTCCTTAGCATGGAGAACATCGATATCTATGCATTAACAGAAACCTGATTCAAGGCTCCCAGAGCACCCCAGCACTACCAGGTTATACCTCATACCATGCTTTTCGGCCCCAAAACTTGGACCGAACCACAAAAGGAGGGGGAGTATCAATATTCGTCAAAGATACCCACACCTCCAGGTTGGTGGCACAGCACGAAGCATCAGAGACTATCCATGTGCAACTAACAGTGGGTAAAACTGCCTTCCAGTTTATAGCCTGCTACAGACCACCCTCCCAAACCCAGGAACCCCACTCAGCCTTCCTGAGAACACTGGAAAATATGAAGGTCTCTCCAAACACCATTATATTGGGTGACTTCAACTACCCAAACATAGACTGGGAGCATTACTCTAGCTCCAATACCCTAGCCCAAAGGTTCCTAGAATTTATAAACTCAAATGCTATGGAACAACTTGTTACCACTCCCACAAGAGGGGAACACATATTGGACCTGATCATCACCAACATGGGGACTCTATGCTCCAGACCAGAAGTGTATCCCTCATTGGTAAGATCAGACCATAAACTAATCTCACTGGATATTCACATCCCGACTCCACCCCATGCCCTGAAAATCACAGTGAAAAACTTCTCTAATGCAAATTTCACACTCCTCAAAACCGAGGTGGAATCCTTCAAAGCCCCCGGGCCTGTGGAAAATACGGCCCAGACTGCAGAATCCTTTATAAATGCATTCTATGAACACCTTCAGGAATGCATGGATCATGCAATCCCAAATAAAACCAAGTCCCAAGCCTCCAAAGGCAGACGTCCTGTCTGGTGGACCCCAGCCATAAACAAACTATACAATAGAAGGAGGAGGAAGCTACTACATGATAGAGCAAAATCCCAAAAAGGGAAGGCATCTCTGATTAGTATTAGCAAAAAACTACGGGCACTCATAAAATCGTCTAAGACCAGCTTCGAGAGAAAAATTGCACAGGACAGTAAGGATAATCACAAGGCTTTCTTTAGTTATGTTAGGAACCTGGGTGGGAATTCCCAGATATGCTCAGAATTAGTCCAAAATGACAAAAAGTACACCGAACCCACAGACATTGCCAACATCCTAGCTGACAGGTTCAGCGCAAACTCCCCCACCAAAAGGGCAAATATCTATCCCAGCAGAGTGCTGCCCCCCTGACATCTCAGATGCTCATGTAAGAGCTGCCCTCTCCAAAGCAAAAAACACAGCATCAGTGGGACCAGACGGTGTCCCAGGCTGTGTCCTACATGACTCCAAGAAGAGCTAAACCCAAACATAAAACTACTGTTCAATCTCAGCCTTACTACAGGATATGTACCCAAAGAGTGGCGTACAGCAACAGTGGTCCCTGTCCACAAAGGTGGTGCCTCAACATATCCTGGAAACTATCGCCCCATAAGCCTGACTAGCTTGGTCTGCAAAGCTTTGGAAAGGATCATCATGGACCTCATAAATAAAGATATTGGGGACCTACAGACACTGGATCCTACCCAGTTTGGCTTTGTTAAGGGCAGATCCTTCCTCTTAAACCTGGTTGATTTCTTTGAAACAGTCAGCAAGGCCATTGACGAGAGGAAGGTGGTCCACACAGCCTACCTGGACCTCGCAAAAGCCTTCGATACAGTACCCCACTCGGGCATTATAGATAAGCTCACCAGCTTAAATATAAACCCCTATGTCACTAGATGGGTTGCAAACTGACTCAAGGACAGAACCCACATGGTTAGAATTGTTGGAGCCATGTCAGACTCCAAACCAGTTACAAGTGGCATCCCACAAGGCTCAGTCCTGGGGCCTCTCTTGTTCGGTATATATTTCTCAGAGGTACAGGCCAACATGGAAGGACTGTGGCTGACCAAGTTTGCAGATGACTGCAAACTGGGCGCCATAATCGACACTCCAGCTGACACAGGCATCCTCCAAAAGGGCCTCATAGAAACAGACAACTGGTGCCAGAGCCATGGCCTCAAACTAAATGCCAAAAAGTGTATATTAATCCCCTTTGGCACATAGGTGGTAATCCATTAAGTACAGAAGAAGTCATTAGGGACCTGGGGACCCAAGTTGATAGCAATCTTTCATTTGACAACCACGTGGCCAAAGTGGTTAGAAAAACATTTTATATAGCCCACCTAATCATGAAGGGATTCACATCTAGATCAGGGGAGGTCATCGTGCCTCTTTAGTCATCCCTCATCAGGCCCATAATTGAGTACAATGCCCCTTTTGGGATGTACCATACCAGACACCTGCAGCAACTGGAAAGACCCCAAAAGTACCTCACCAAGATGATCAAAGGGCTCAAACAGATGCCATATGCTGTCCGGTTAAAGAAACTCCAGCTCTACTCAGTGGCATACCGCCTGCTCAGAGGCGATCTGTGCCTGACGTATAAAGCCATTTCCAACCTGGAATTAATGGACATGCTACATCTCAGAAAATCCAAATCCCATCGAGCTACGCGCTCGAGAGACTTGAACCTCAGCACTGAAATAAATAGGACATGCTGGAGGGACAGATTCATAACCCAGAGGCTCCCTTCACTCTGGAATAAAATCCCAGTCCAGGTTAGGCAGAGTCCTTCACTGACTCTCTTCAAGAGGAATCTTGATGAGTGGATGGGAGATCGTAGGTTTACCCCGGGTATCACTTCTGTGTCAATGTTAGACAGAGGCACAGTATACTAACCTCAAAAAAGGGCATAGCAAAATTAATTTAAAATGGGTGGCGAAAGCCAAACACACTCTGTCTAGGCTTATAAATGCCCTAGGGCAGATAGCCTAGTATGAACCTATATGAACCTATAATATGAAACATAGCAAGTAGGATATCTGGTTGTATATTAGAGACACTGTAATGTTTCTTTTTAGTTTATTTCTCCTTTTAGTAATCCACATCGTGTTATGCTGCAGAATGCCTTATACGTAGGGCCAGATTCATGAATGCCTACACTACGTGTACTCCATTCTAAATGAAGTGACAAGCATAATTCACACCTTCTTCCACCTAATTGTAGCTTTCCTACTGATGTTCTTGCAGCTTTAAATATCGACAGGGATTCATAAAAGTTACCACAAAGTGTAGACTACATGTGCACTTATTGTAATCTTTCTGAGTGACTATTAAGCACAAGCAATGTGGTAGGGATGTTCTTGAAAACAGATTGTAATCTTCCCATTTAAGATCATATTTGCAAAAAAAAAAAAAAAATGTTTCATTCTCTGTTCAGATCATTTACTCTGCAAAAATGTCCAGTGGAAATTGCTAGAAAATGTAATTTCCCAGTGAAGGAATTTCAGTTCAAAAATTATTTTCTTGATTTTTTTAAATATTATCTGAAAGGCAGAATGATGGATGCTTTATGGTATGCCCAGATACCATATCAGCAGCAGATGTTTTCATTTGAAGTTTAGAGAAACTGATTAATTTTAAGTATTTATTTTACCATTTTCCACAATTATTGACTTATCCTGTAAGTTTTGACAATATGTATTGTATGTTTATTTTATGCAGAGTTTCGTTTACTTTTTTCCATGTGAATTTTTCTGTGACAGACTAGTTATTACCATAGTCTGCTTTTTAGAAACCGGTCTTTCTTTTCTGTTTACATGTACGTAGATAACCGGATAGTTCAGGCTGCTTCATTATCATTATGGATTACAAATAAAGTTTAGTTATACGGAAAAAAATAAGTGATGGAAAGAGAAGGAAGGAATTCAGAAGATTCATTCCAGATGTCAGACAGAATAGTTAATACTGCTGCAAAGTAGCCTGTCTTCTAACCTTTCCTGGCTTAATAGTTGCAGAAGTTTGTAAGTTGAGCCAAAGTTTGACATAAAAAAGAAACTTTTAAATTTTGGTCTTAAAGCCTGCAGTAGGTGTATGCCATGGCACTCCTGTTGTTGAGCCTGTTGTTGAGCCTCCAGTACTAACATTCCCAAAGTAGCTATAGGTGTTTGTTAACAAAAAGGGTATAATTTACTGTACTTGAACCTTGGAGAGGTGTCAGCATAGACCTAAGGCAAAGTGCTACCATTTTTTCCACATTTGCCTTTCCAGATGTTGTATTTAATTATTTTGACCGCCTTTCCTTCCATTTTTTATCCATCTTATATTGTCCTCTTGTGAGTGAGCCTTCACACTGTGATTCTCTGAGCTGCTATACCCATCAGGACTCATGTAATTTTTTGAACAGGTAAAGGGTGGGAGAGTGAGAGAGGGAGTGAGAGTAAGAGATGTACCATTGTGTTAGTAATACCTAGGGGCAAATACTGAGATATGTATATATGCTCAGGTATGGGCTTCTGCCCCTTACTAAAGTGTATATAAGACAGGACGTTGGATTTTGGGATATTGCTGTTCACATCCCCTCTAGTAATGCTAACTACTTAAGACTTCTACTGATATCTAAGCATAGAGGAATTGTACCCAGTAGCTATAGGTGGGTATATGTCTACTTAGATTTTTTTACAATGTATTTATATTTTAACTGTATTTTCAGTTTAATTTGCTTTACTTTTTTCATGATTAAAATACTCCATTATTATTGAAAATTTTCCAATTACCAGTGCCCATACTCCTGCCAGTAAGGAACCACACACACACACACACACACACACACACACACACACACACACACACACACACACACTTAAAAGTTATCAAAGCATACATAAAACAAGTGGACTAGAGCAAATTGCTACTAGGGTAACAATTCTAACACAGAAGGCATGAGAGAACTAAGTAGCAACAAGGGAGGGTGTGACAAGTAATGGTTAGTAAATGTTCAGCGGCAGCAGGGGGCAAGAATGAAGGGAATGCAAGTCACAGTACTGGAACAGGGTATATTTGAACAGTAGAACTCACAAGAGATTGTAGCTTGTTGCTTGACTTCTGTTTAACAAAAAAGAGGTACAGGCTTTGTACACTTTTTTAAGGTTGTTTCTCCCAAATCACTGAATGATTTCTACTTCATCAGTTTTATTTGAGGCATGTCCCTCTGTTATCTCTTGCTTTTCCTTGCCATAGTTACATTATTGCATACCAATTTGAATGAACTCTAAAGATATTTGGCAGTGGACATGCATTTTGCTTGTTAAATGAACAGTAGCACAGAGTCTAAGTGTAAACTGATCAAGTAAAGTAGTTCTGATCTTGTTCCAAGATAAGGTGATGAATGAGTTGATTACACTAAATTCAGGTGTGCAGAAGACATGTCCTCACAAAAAATTGTTTTGTTGTGTTTTTATAATCACGTTAGTCATAGTATTTTTGCAAACAACACAGATTTCTGGAAACTGTTTACTGTTATGTAACAGTCTTGTCTTACTCATTTGTTGCTATTGCTTTTACTTCCTCTTAACTACAAAAAAACACCTTTACAGTGGTACTGGTATAAGGCAGAAGAAAGTGACTGGTGTGGAGATGCTTTAGCTGTAAAATTATTAGCAGTGTAATCATCTAAGGTTAAATCTAAAACTGGTCTGGTTAGAAGGTGTTCTCAGAAAAGACACTCCCCCACAGCTGTAAAATGTATTAATTAGCTTTAGCTAAAAGGTAGCACCTTATACTCCTGGCAGTTGTATCACCTTATACTCATGGGCAGTTGTATCGCCTGTTACAAAAAGAAACCAAGCACTCAAAAGTGGCAGTTTTAATTACTTTCATATAGTGATAGTTTAATCTATGTTTGCATGTCTGAAGTTTGAAACCTGGACGGTGACAGCATTGAGAAAGCTGCAATTGCTGACTGTGTACAGCATTTGGTAGTGTATTATGTACTCTGGGTGCATGTAATGCAGTGAGGATAACCAAAACTGCTTCATAATCCTTTCTTGCTTTTTATATTCTTCATTACTATAAAAAGGAGGGTTGGTTCTTGAGCTGTGACTCTAAGGTATGAATAAATATAGGGTAGTTCCGTAAAGGTATTTCAGCCCTCCAAACAGACACTGTTGCATGGGATCCAGGTACTTTTGTTGATCGTTCTTTATCATTTGACCATCATGCCTTTGCAGTAATTCAGAAAGCCCTTTATCAGGCTCATCTAATTTCCAAATCCCTCTGTAATAGATGTAAAGAAGTCCTAATTCCCCTCTATGTATATGCCATCAAACCTATTATTGAATATAATGCACCTTTTAGGATGTATTGTCTAAATGTATCACTCAACTTGAGAGACATCAAAGATTTCTAACTAAAAAAATCAATGGCTTCAAACATGATAGTTATTAGGACAGACTGACATCCCTCTCATTTTTCTAAGGCTCTTATAGACTCACTCATGGAGTTCTGTGTCAAGCCTTTTGAGCCATGAAAGATCTAATCCTCTTTGGCTTCCTATTCCTTCACAGAACAGTTAAATGAACAAAAATAGATAAATACGACAAACTGGTGCAATAGAGTCCTATCCAATATATACCTCACCTCTGGAACAAACTTCCACCACAAATCAAACAAAGCAGCAGTTAAACCTAGATACTTGAAGCAATCAATCTACCTGGTGTGGGACTAGAACTCACAGAGTTCTACACTAAAGGCAAGTGTGTTACCTTTTGTACTACTGACACTGTTTCATGCATACATACATTCGTTAGTTATGTTTATTTCCAGTGGCATCTCTCACTCTCAACCCAGCATTATTGCTAATATCATTAAAGACAAATTTATTTTTATTTATTTTATTTTATTTTTACATTTGTTTACCGGGGAGGTCCAGCTGGACAGAGCTGTGGAGGCCCGGGGAGAAAAGCTTCAGAACAAATGCTAACATACTATAAATAAGATATTTACATGAGCATTGTGGTTTAGACATACAGTTATAAAATATAGCAAATAATATATGATTCCATAAGATATTTACATAAGCATAGAGGTTTAGACATACAATTAAAAGTATAGCAGGTCGTAACAGATGATTGTTGTTCATACAGTATGTTTAGTAGAGATAATCATGAAGATGTACTGAAGATAAGACAAGAAAGGAAAAACTGAAAAAGGAGGAGAATATAGACAAGTTCATATGAGGTGCAGTGATATTTTAAGGGAAAGCTTTTCAGCTTAGTCTAGGGGAGAGTTAGTGGGTATAGATGGGGCAGTGGGGAGTAGGCGGCAGTGAGTTGGTAAGTAACGTGATAATATATAGTGCATCTGTGGGGGTTTTAAAGAGGAGGTTGGATAGTGGGTAGGGGAAAGGAGTTAGAATATGTCAGCCAGGTGCTAGGCAGTTACAAGTAATGTGTGATAATATATAGTGCATCTGTGGGAGTTTTAAAGAGGAGGTTGGATAGTGGGCAGGGGAAAGGAGTTAGAATATGTCAGCCAGGTGCTAGGCAGTTAAAAGTAACGTGTGATAATATATAGTGCATCTGTGTGAGTTTTAAAGAGGAGGTTGGATAGTGGGTAGGGGAAAAGAGTTAGAATATGTCAGCCAGGTGCTAGGCAGTTACAAGTAACGTGTGATAATATATAGTGCATTGTGGAACTTTTAAAGAGATTGGATAGTAGGTTGGGGAAAGGAGTTAGAATATGTCAGCCAGGTGCTAGGTAGTTATAAGTAACGTGAGATAATATATAGTGCATTGTGGGAGTTTTAAAGAGGAGGTTGGATAGTGGGTAGGGGAAAGGTGTTAGAATATGTCAGCCAGGAGTCAGTTGCATGTCCAGGAGTTGTTTAGATGGGAAATAAGCTGTTTTTTGAAGATGGTTTTGTTAGGTTGTACCCTGATTTGTAGTGGTAGGGAGTTCCAAGTCTTGGCAATGTTGCTAGAATACAGGGAGACACCAGAGCTGTAATGGCTTTTGGTGATTGCAATTAGTGCCTTGTTAGTTCATCTAAGTTCTTGGTTATTGGAGTAGCGGGTGATCAGGTCTTTTAAGGCAGGAGTTTTATCAGGTTGGTAGAGTATTTGGTGAGCTAGAAGAAGTTGGTTTAGAGCTAAGGTGTTTGGGAGTTCCAGCCAGGAAAGCTATTTTAGGGCTTGACAGTGGTGGGTGTGGTAGGAGGAGTTTGTGGCGAATTTTGCTATTTTGTGTAGCATACTGATAGCTTGTTTAAATTGCTCTTGTTTAGATTAATTAGGACAGGAGAAGCAAACAGTAAGGTAGAGAGAAGATGAGTATGAGCTAGGGTAACTTTACTGTTGCTGGTTAGGAAGTTTTTACATCTGTAAAGAGTTCCTATTTTTGTTGACTTTGGTTATTGTATGAGCTATGTGTTTGTCAAATGTCATATTATTGTCAATAATGACCCCTAGTAATTTGGTTTGTGTGACAGGGGAGATAGTAGTATTATCTCATGCAGAAATAAAGAACGAGGGAGTAGGTACTACTGCTTTGGAAGGATGGAAGAGCATAAGTTGGGTCTTTTTAGGATTTAATATTAGCTGGGAGTTTGTTAGCCAGGTTTCAATGGATGTAAAGGCTTCTTGGGTCTTGATGTGAAGTTGTTGGGGGACAGAGCAGATTAAGGTGGAGTCATCAGCATATTGAACCAGGTTTGCTAGAGGGGCGGCTTTGTGATAATTATTTGTAAATATAGTGAAGAGTAGGAGTCCTAGGATTGATCCTTGGGGTACTCCTAGTTTTATAGGAAGTATGGGGAAAGGGAGTTTTTCCACTGAACAGCTTGTTGGCATTGGGAGAGGTAGTCTTGAAACCATAATAGAGTAGAGGTAGTTAGTTTTAATTATGAGAGTGATGTTAGAAGTTTTGTATGGAAGACTGTATCAATGCCTTTGATAAGTCAAGAAAAACTGCAGACACTAGTTGGCCATTGTTGCGTTGCATATTTACTGGGTTACTTAAATGAATGTGTGCAGTGGTAGTACTATGGTTGGGGTGGAATCCATGTTGAGTTTCAGCAAGAAGATTGCTGGAGAGGAGATGTGTTAGGATCTGGGTGTGGATACATTTTTCCAGTATTTTAGCCAGTGGGGAAAGTATAGCTATAGGGCGGTAGTTTTTTAGGTCATTGGAGGTGCCCCCTTTATGTATTGGTATAATGTTGGAGATTTTCCAGAGAAGTGGCACCTTTTGTTCTGAGACTGAGCTGTTAATGATTTTAGAGATTGGGTAGGAAATGGCTTTGGTGGCTATTTGTAGGAATTTGGCAGGTAGTTTGTTTACTGCTAGGGTGGTGTGTTTAAGTTTGGTTAGGTGTCTGTAGATGGTGTAAGTTGGTACAGGTTGAAAGGTGAAGGAGTTGGCATTATTTCATGAGTTATATAGTACAGTGGGGGTTGAGGAGGGTGGGTCTGTTGACAGCTTTAGTATAGAGTTGGTAAAGAACTTATTGAATTGGGTGGCTGTGTTTATAGAGGTGGTGTCTATGTTTGGATGAGGAGTTGGTGATTTACCTGGTTGGAAAATACTGTTTATAGTGGCCCATAACTTTTGTTGGCTGATATTGTGCTTAGTTTGAATTTCACTATAGTATTTTTGTTTGTCTAGTCTGATTTGTTTTTTTACAGTGATTCTCAGTTCTAAGAATGTTTGCCTATTAGGAGTAATTTTGTTTTTGCACCAGGTGTCCCATGCTTTGTCCCTTTGTTTCGTAAGTTGCCTAGTGCTCTTCATAAGCTATGGGGTATAGATGGTTTTAGTGTGGATGTGTCTTGGTGGGGCAAGTTGGTTGAGAATGCCTAAGAAGATAGTGTTGAAATACTCAACTGCTTCATCTAAAGGAAGTGTTAAAAGGGGGGACAAGTTAGAGTGTTTAAGGGCTGTATTAAGGTTGTCAGCCCTGAAGTTTTTAGTGCATCTGATGTGTTTAATAGAGCTAGTTCTAGTGAGTTTAGTTTGGTCTGTGATGAAGAAAGTTGGGAGGTGGTCGCTTCTTAGAGTGTTGAGTAGTGTACCAAAATTATGAGTGGAAGATGGGTAATTGGTGAAAATGCCGTCTAGTATCGATTTTTTTTTTGAGGTTTTGTTTATCCTAGTAGTGATTTGTATAAGCTGTGAGAAGCTGTAAAAGTTAATATTATTTGAGGGGTGGGGTGAGTTAAGTGAGGTCCAATCAATATTGAAGTCACCTAGTATAATGGTTTCGTGGGCGGGGGTTCTGATGCCCAGTGGAGAAGAGATTCTAGGGTTTTGTTGTTATCTACTGGAGGGACATATTTAGCTGTTTTTGTGTTTTAGCAAGTAGGATCTCTGCATTATTAAATGCAGGGATTGCAGGGATTTCTATGTTAAATAGTTCAACAATTATGTTTTTCTGATATAGGAGAGTGACTCCACCTCCTCTTTTAGCTGTACGGTCTTTTCATAGTATGCAATAACCAGGGGGAAGTATTTCTTCAGTTTTAATGTGTAGTTTGAGCCATGTTTCTGTGAGGAAGATGATGTCAGGTAAGTATAATGCTATGGTTGCATGGCGTGCAGTGGTTTTGTTAAGGATGCTTCTTATGTTATGATTTATTATAAGAATATTGAATGTTTTCTTAAGTAGGGTTGTATTGGTTCTAGGCTGATTTTGGTGGTTTGTTGGACTTGTTATTGGACTTGGGTCAGGGTTGATATTGCCACTTTATTATGGTTTGTAGGTATTTGGAGAAGGCTAAGTCACATTGTATGGATACACTAGATTTGCTTTGATAATGGAGGAGTTTGTAGGGGTGTAGGTCATAGGAGGTGTGGCTAAAGAGTGAGGGTGAGATGAGTAAGGGGTAGTTAGTGAATGTTGGAGGTAAGGTTGAGGTGAAGTGACTTACGTTGGGGATTGTAAAGTTGTTGAAGTAATTTGAGGTTAGATGGGCTGTGATGGTGAGTGCTAGTGTTAGACTTATTTGATGGGAGTACATGTTTGGTTTGTTAGAAGTGGTAGGAGTGTATAGAGATGACCCTATGGAATGTGTAGGGGTCCTGATAGTATATTGGTAGGATGGACTGTAGCAACTTTGTGAGTGGGGAGGTACTAAGTGTAGAGTGTGTAATATGAGAGCAAAGGAGGGGGAGAGGTGGTGGTTGTTGCGCGATTGACTGAGGGATGGGGGTTGGGTGTGGGTGTGGTAAGGCTAGGTATAAAGGAAATGAGCTAGGGGGTGTGTGGGAGTAGGGGTAGGATAGGGGAGTGGAGCAGGCAGAGCCTTACATAGGAGGTAAGAGCTGAAAAAAGTATCACTAGTCTGACTAAGTAATTTAGTGCTAATTTTATACCAAAGTCCAGCCAGATGTTCCCATCACTTCCAGCCATCCCATACTTCACCAAGTCACCTTAGACCAGGTTATATCTATACTATTCCAAACCAAAAATAGTAGCCCCATGGGACCTGAAAATATATTCAACTGTCTGCAGTAAATGTCAAGCACTAGCTAGCCATACTCCTCTTAAACCTATTCCATTTATAATCCTGAAGCATAGAGAATTACCAAAGATCTATGATAGACCTGCCAAAACTGTAGGCTTGTTAGCTTCACAAGTATCGTGTGTAAAGTTATTGAGCATATAATGACCAGGCTGATAAACAATGACATACATGACCTGCAAACCCTGCACCCAAACTGGTTTGTTTTGCATACTAAACCTAAACTTGATTTCTTTGAAAGGGTCAGTGAAGCTATGGATGAGGGCCTGATAGTCCATACTAATTGCCTCATGTCCTTTGATACCATCTGACATGCAGGTATCTTTCAAAGACCCTTTTTGGTCATAACCCAGGCCAAAATGGCATAAGTGCAAGCAACAATAGATAACCTGTAAAAAAATATATACAGTAGCAATGTGTTGTAATTGTCATACATTATAACATGACATATAGGATATAAATATACAGATGGATTAAGAACTGAAATTAATAGTCAAAGAGAAAGTGATATACATGCTATGTATACGTTAATGGTACTAATCAAAAAATTCTCCCATCTTGACATAAATCCATAAGTAGTCCACCAGGTAGTCTGTTGGCTGTCCAACAAAAAACAGAACCCACACTAATACGTTTTTTCTTTTTTTGTTGTTTTTATTTATTTATTTATTTATTTATTTTTTGGAATTCCTTATATTGGCACAGTGTGGGTTGCTCTTTCCAGAGGCATGCAGACACCCATTAGTCACCAATCCAGCCTGCAGTCTTTCTATCGGGAAACTACACCTCATTCCAGTCATAATGCATGATGTTTTCAGTATGAAAGATGACCTCACGTGAGGAACTGACAGCCATAAGTCAACCACAGTCACATGCTCCCTCTCCCTATGGAGCTGTGTGGTCAGCAGCTGTGAGAGACTGAAGAGCAAACCTGACCAGTCAAGAGATACTTTACTTGTTCTTAGGTAGTGCTGCCTAACATAAGTTCTATGCCTTGCCATGAGGTGTGGCTGCTGGAACTACCACCATTTTCAGATCTTTCTTCGTCTTTCTTGCCACATACCATTGTACATTTTATGCAGTAGTCAGTACTCTCAATCTGGAATGAAGGCATGCTGACAGAGTTGCAGGTAAGTACTCTACAGGAGAATTTTTTTTATTGTCTTTGTATTAGAGATGCTAGATGCATGATAGTGAGAGTAAAAAAGAATGTTTGGAGAGTGGAAAGCAAATTCCACAAAAATTTTCATGCGTTTTGTGTGTCCTGACTAGGAATAGATCATGGCATGAACTGTGAAATCTCTCCAGCGCCAAGATGAAAAGAAGAAGCATATCTATTCCTGTTCTGCCATGCTATTGACCCAAGGTCTCAATGACATGTGCCAGCTTCTCCATAATTAATTTTTCTTAATGGCTGTAGAGGTTATACCATCTGTCTTGCGTCTTAATTGTAAATTTTCCCACCTAATAATATTTTCTTTTTCCCTTTGGTCTTCTCATCCCAGCTTTTTGTTTCTTATATTAACAATTAGCAGATATAAGCACTGTAATTCATGTTAATATTTTAAATACAACTCTATTTTCCAGTAATCAGTGTGCAGACTGATGGAAAACACTTTTCGTGTTTTTGCACACGTGCTTTTGTATGTGTGTGTGTGTGTGTGTGTGTGTGTGTGTGTGTGTGTGTGTGTGTGATTTCTATTTCTTGAAGTTTCATTGTAATTTACAATAAGCTAACTCAGTTATTTTGTAATACATTTTATGTTTTTAGTTATTGTTTGTCAGTTGTTTCCCAGTTTATTTCATTGTGTTAAAAGGAAAATCTCAAGTTTCCTTCATGAGTGACCCAGAGAAAAAAGCTACACAATCCAAATCTGTTGGCAATTGTTAGAGTTGCAATTTAGTTAAGCAGCATGTCTTTGGGAGGTAACTTGAGTGAGTTTGTAAAGAGTAATTATTTGAGTACTTAGCAAGTTGTGCAGTGAGACAGAACTTTAATGGGGCAGTTATGCGGGAGCATGCACATGCCTGTTGGAAGGCCCCACAGTGATGAGTTGCTCATGTCAGATGGCTTGAAGAAGGGTTAGATTAATTGTAAAATGCCCCTAACTTCTGCCAGACATTACGTGGTTGCCACCGAGGGAATAAGAACCATGTAGTTCCTCAGCCTGGGCTCTGAAGCCATTAGGGAAAACAACATTTCCTTTCAGCCACAAATTGAAGATTGTACAAAGACAGGGGCACAAATTCCTCCATGGCTGCCTTGATGCCAATCCCTGATGATTGACTCTCAATGGGGTACGAGAAGAGCTCCTTGCAGTTGAGACCAAATGGGCTTGAGACCCTGTGAATTGGGTGATGGCTGGCAGGTACAGAGGGAGAAACCACTTAGGGAAAAATTCCTAGTGAGGCACTTAATTCTTTCTTATTTGTGTTTGTTTAGGAAAATAAAGTATTTAAAGGAAACAAATACAAGCAGAGAGAGAGAGACCATGTAGATTCCACCCACACATCCTCCAGAAATCAAGGCTTAACCCTGGAGCTGAAAGGTAACAGAACTAATCCGCTGCAGAGTTAAATGGATCACAGCAATCTAGTTAAGCATGTGGAAAGAGCAGCAGAGGTTCCATGGAGCCCTTTAACTCAGCAGCCAGTCAGAGCCTGGAGTACCACAGCAGAGGGATTGAGTATAAACAAATGTTTCTAAGATTTTAGAGAGGGGGGAGGAAGGATAGTAATTGGCCTGTAGTTTGATAGCTCTATAGAATGGCCTTGTTTGTGTAAGGGCAGGTTGTCATTTTTTTCCAGATACCTGGAACAAAGTTTTCTTGAATCGTCTATTGATCAATATGGATATTGGATAGACTACTGCATCTACAGGGATTTTAAGGTACTCAGCTGGGAGGTTATTTATGGCTAGGATAGAGGATTTTAATTTGAATAGAAATGTTTTGATTGTTGATGTGGGGATTGATTTTAGAGTGTAAGGGTTATTCTTAAAGTTGGTGCGCAGATAGGATGGTTAATAATGCTGTTGGTTTTAAGGAGTTTGGCAACAGTTTGGATGAAGTAAGTGGTGAAACTGGTGGCTTTAGCTACTACAGAAAGGTTGGGGTGGGTGTAAGTTGCTTGGCTCTTCTAGGGTATAGAAGTTTATATATGGAGACACAAAAAGCTTTATAACTGTTTTTGTTAGAATTTTAGGTAATTTTTATTGTCTGCAGTGATTTTAGTTTCAGTGAGATTACTTGAGTGGCTGTGTTGTGTTTTTTTTTTGTTTTAATTAGCATTTCCAGGCTTTGTCTTTTATGGATTCATTCTTAAGTTGATTTTGTTAGCCATGGGGCCAGATTTAGCTTTTTTTGTCTTTGAGTATATTGAGAAAGATCTGATTAAATTTCAGTCTTGCATCATCTAATGGTAGGTATTTCTGTGTGTTCCAGTTGTTTGATTTTAGGGTAGATGTGAATGCTTATTTATCTATGTTTGTGATGTTACAAACTGTGTAGTAGTGCATGGAGCATGGGGATTATGCTCCAATGTTCAGAAAACGTCAAATCAATTAAGCGCTAGAGTAGCATGAGAGCCAACCTTAACAAACATTAAGCATCCCCCTGCTTAAATTGTTAAGGTCGGTTCTTGAGCTAAGCAGTAAAATCTGTCAGTACTGACCAGCAAATGACAATGGCAGAATAAAAGGTTTGTTTCTGCCTACTGTCCAAACTGATAATGTGCCCCTGACTTCTTATTATAAACTGAGAAAGTTCCTAGAATAACAGGATGTGTGTGTTCATCTGCATTCCCTGAAGGATACAAAGTGTCACACTTAAATTTATTTGATTATTTTATGAATTCAATTCTCAGTAATGTTCTAAAAAGCACTGATTTTTTGATGAACAGACCAAACATATGAGGCAAAAATCTGGATATTTCAGAGACATAGAAGGTAAGTGTAAATGAGAGGGACTGTGTTACACTTTTTTTGTTTTTTTACTGAAACAAGTAGTACATGAAACAGATAAAGCTCCATGCACTACAAAGAATTATATTATTATCAGGTCATCGAGCCAAACCTTATATTTTGTGTTCTCAACATGGATGCCAAGATTCACCTCTTGAGCTTCACTCTCGAGGTGAATTTCTTGGCATCCAAGTCTCAAACACGTAGTAAGTCAGTTAGGATCGGTGACTCAGTCATAATCCTGTATATAGCAGTAGTTTTTTGGGATATATAACTGGTGCCTATATGTATAAATTGGTAAACAGTCTCTAAATGTGGCTAATGGTGTCAGTGGACTTAATTCTACTAGGGTCAAATGCTAAAATCCAGTCTGTTATTGATGAGTTTACGGAGAGATTCATTATATTTGGTGGGGGTAGTGACGAGTTGGGTGAAGCCATGCATGTGTATTAAGTGTTGTGATTTGTTCATGGTAATTGAGTTCCAATATATGTTAAAATCACCTAAAATAATTGTTTCCTGGAGGATATTACTAACTACCCAGGAGAGTATTTGTTTGACTTTAGAGATATTATTGCCTAAGTGATGAATAGAGCAATGCAACAGATATTTTTATGGTTGTTAAGTTTGAGGTAAGATATAATTAGTTCAGCATTGCTGATCTGGGGAATTCTGTTTTGGGATGTGCTAAGATGAAGTGTGTTAGGGTACAAAATGACTACCTCACCTTCATTTTTTTTTTTACTTTTCCTATCAGTGTATAGTTTACTGTAGCCTGGCGGAAGTATTCCCTGGATTTAGCCAAGTTTCTGTTACAGAGAAGGTGTCTAGGGAGTGGTCAGAAATCCACGCATGTAGGTCTGTAAGTTTTATTACATATACTTAGACTCGGACTGACATTGAGAAGTTTTATGGGAACTTGACTGTGTGGTTTGGAACATCAGTTGGTTTATTTGTTTTTGGGGACCAGAGTTAGGGCGAATTGCATGGTAGGATGGTAGTGGAAGGAAAATGTTTCCATTTGGCTTGTGATTGTGTGGGTGTTAAGTTTCAGACAGTTTCATGTAGATAACCTTAAAAAGGTGAATGTCAGTCTAGGTGTATAGGGTGGTGAAACTGTTGCTATGTAGTCATCAGTGTCTTGTGTAAATGTAAAGGATATGTTAGGTAAGAGGTGGTTGGAATGAAGGTGAGAGTGGTTGGATGTTAGGTGTAAGAGAGAGAGGTAATGTAGTAATAGAGATTAATGACCATTGTGTGGTCTGGTATAGTTGCTGTTTGAGAATACAGATGGTAACAAGGTTACTGAAAAAGACTGACACAGCATAAGTTTGATCGTGTGTTTAGGTGTTGCAGTAATTGGATGCTACAGTACAAAACAAATCTTTTTGTGTTAGTGTGTGAAGGGAATATTAAGAGTCTATTGTGATAATGTAGTTTTGAAAGATTATATGACTTTAAGGGAAGGGCAATGTGAGTAAAATGGGGGTGGGGATGATTAATGATACAAGTATGAGTTTAGGGTGCAGTTTAATATACATTCTCAATACTTCTGTGCATATGGGCATACCTTTTTAACCTCCTGCATCAACAACCTATATAATTTCCTGTCATTCCTCATAACTGAATTGCTGACTAAATCTCTTCATTTTAACCACCTCTCTGTATATGCACTTTATTTTCTGACACTGATCATCAAACCAGGTGTCAGTTTGTTCCCCTGTTATTTCCTTCTTTAAACCAAATTGTTTATCGACCTCCAGTGCACTTATATTCAGTTGTCTGTGCCTCCATATTTTGTTCACTCAATACACCACAAAACTATCTCTCATTCATATTTAACTTTCCTAGTTTATTCTGGAAATTGATTCCATTTCTGACTTCCTGACTGGAGAATGTATGAATACTAATTTTGAGAGACAGAGGAAAGTGATCAGCCACTTCTAGTTTGAATTTGTCTTCCCTCAGCTCAGTTGATGATAATATAGTCTGTAAGTGATAGTGTTTAAGAATACATATTTGTGAATCCATTATTTCCCTATCAAGTCTGACACGTTCTTTATGCATACACAATGTAAAGTCACTATATTCAATAAACATCAAATAGTTCTATTATCTATGATGTCCTGTGATTTGTTTCCATTCCTTTTATTCAGTAGGAATTCTTCATAGTCAGAAAAAAAAACTTGTACTCATGGTAAAGTCCACTGTGGGCATATAAATATTAAATATAAACTGATAGACTATCTTCCTCTTTAGCCTCATGATCATCCAGTACTTGGAAAAGGCAATTTTTACTGATTAATTCTGAATCCTTGAACTTATCAGTGTAATTAGCTCACCACTAGGTTACCCAAATGTTCCTATTTTAATGCATATCTCTCAACCTTTTAGTGCAAATAAATCTGGAGAAAGCCTAAAATAATGGGGAGACAAATGCCCAAAAATAGGGACAGATTTTAAATTACTCTTATAAACTTAGAAAGCTGACAGAATAACAAGATTTGTGTTAGCATTCATTTTCTGAAGGATATGAAGTCTGAAACTCAAATATATTTCATTATTTAATGACTTCAATACTCAGTGATTTGCCAGAAAACCACAATTTTATGGGAAACAGACCAAAAATAAGAGGCAAAAATGTGGATATCCTGCATAAATCTGGAGAACTGAGAGGTATTCTAAAATGACTGGAAATGCAAGTACTTGATAATTAAGGTGTCAGAATTTATTAACCAAGTCTCTTGATGGACTTAATATTGTGGATCTTTATACGTTTCATCCACTGTGTCTCTTAATTTTAGAGGCAGTCCAGCAATATTGCAGGAGACTATGCACACTAGATCATCTCGCTCCTTGTTCTTCCCCTGTACTTCATTTACTAGCCAATATGGTGACATTTCCACCTTCATTCACCCTGAGACCAGTATGCCCCATATAGTCGTAGTGCATCTAATTTGGAGGAAATGTCCTGTAATTGATAGAACAGCTGTACTGTACACCATATATAAATTTACCAAAATATGTGATCTTCTGAACCAGAAAATAGAATTCATGTTAAGTTTTTCCTGTAATACTAAGTAATAATAACACTGACATCTTACAGATGTCTAACTAACCTTTTTACTACAAGTCAAAATATCAAAAGGCATTCTCTGGGACAAATGGTGCACTGTACCTCAGTGAACATAGCAGGAAAGAACTAAACATGTTACTGACAGACATCCTACTTATACCAAGTCAGAGTAGATGTCTGAAGTAAGACTTCATCAGCCTGGCCAACGGAGAAGGGTACTCAGCTTTAAATGTCTGGTCAGACATTAGACCTCAGCTTGCAGCGGATTTCCCAGACGTTATGATTGCAGCCATGACCATACTCGAAAATCTACTGTTATAGCACCTTGCCTAGACAACTGAAATTTACAAATCCAAGCAAAATACACAAAGCATAGCTGGATGTAACTGTCTCCTGCAGCAAAAGGTGTCACAAAGGTGCTTATATATTAAAAACATAGTGCTGCTGTTATTCTGGAGGTCTCAATGTCACCACCTTTTCTGAGGCTAAAGTTATATGAGTTTGCCTCCAATACGTGTTGTGCACATTCTAGCTGTAATGAATTAGGAGAATAATGTTAAAGAGGTAAGACAAGACTGTTGATGAATCGTCTGGTAGTGTTGACACAAATATGTTTAGTTACTAAGTAAATTTAAAACAAGCATCCCAAATGCCATGTGAAACTTCATTTAATATACTTAGCAAAGTAATTGGCAGCTAACCAAGGCTCTGCATTTGAGTCATTTTATTAGCACTGTTGCAGTTGGTGGTTAAAGAGATAGATGGGACTGTTTTGCAGAAACCCTTTCATTTCTTGCATTACTGAGCCACATCAAATCCCAGACATGACCTCACTGGTTCACTAACTCACTGTTTCACACCTGCAGCAGAGCCATGAAATGGAGGCTGCCTTGGTTCAGTGCCAACTACCAGTAAATACAAATTGGTGTATCCTAGCTATAAGCAGCACACATTAGGAAGCAGTAAATACACAAATAAGACAGCACAGAAGCACAACAGAGTACTAGAAAGCCATAAACAGTGCCAGCACATAACCTTGTAGCAGTGATAAGTTTAATCTGAGCAAACCCAAACCTGTAATAATACTTTACAGCAAAGATTCCATAGGAATTGGATATATATTTGGTATTTGCTTGTTTATGTCACTATGATTAAAATGCATGCTTTGTACTGTAAGATCTTTATATTGCAAGCAGTGAAGCTTGTGTTGTTCTGAAAGGTAAGCCTGGGGCATTTATCACTTTTTATTTTGTGATCTGAAACATAAAAACACCAAAAAAGAAGCTGTTCATTGTAAAGAACACTGCAGAGTTACACTTGATTTTACAGGAAATCAGATGCCAATGGATGTCCTTCCCTCCAAACTGACCTCCAGAGCTGTCAGATGTCTCCATGGCATGGAAGAACCCGGGTCCTTTGCCAAACTCCCAGTTATCCAGGCCTTTCAAGATGCTTTTGAAAGTGCTTACCAGTAGACTCACATTTACAGCTGCTTACCCTGGAAAACTGACTACTTCTGTAAGGAGCAAAAAAATATATAAACATTTTTGTACACAGAATCCAGTGGCAGATCCTAGAGTGATGTCTGTGGATGCAGTAAGGATATTTATACATTACCATCTTCAGTGATGGGGAAAATGAGGTGAAAGATTATTTTAGAAAGACAATGTACACTTACTCTACCCTGAGAATCAAGTCAGTTCATATACTTCCAGACCAGAATCAAGTTGGTTCATATACTTCCAGATCTCTATAATTCAGTTTCAGAGGGGCATTCTCAGGCCAACTGAGGATGTGACCAAGGAACTGTCAAATACAAGTCATAGAGGTAGGCTTTGTAAGCTTAAACAGACTGCTATAAAAGTAAAGAACCATGCAATTAAGTGCTGTGATGCTAGAGATGCATGTGGCCATGCAAAAAAACACAGGCTGTTTCATAACAAGGCTTGACTGGCTTAGAATTCAAACCATTTTGTCAGAGGGAAGGTATTAAATGCACCCTTAGCTAGGCACTTGCTTTTTGGCCTGCCATACCAAGAAATATCTAAGAGATTGGAAGACAAGAGGAAAACCATGTAGTCCACAAAACTGCTCTTTTCTATCCACCATTTCCAAAATACATCAGAAATTGCTTGTGAGAGAAAGGTCATTATTTTGTTGCCAATCTGGGAAAAAGCAATTCAAGTACAGAAGAGCCAATGAAAAGAAGCAAGAAGTGGAGAGGAAGAATGGTCTCAACAGTGTAGAGAAAGGAGAACAGACCCCCCTCCTAGACAGGAAGGAAAGACACTGTATTGACTGTACAATTCCCCTCCCATACCCCCCCCCCACACACACACACACATTGTAGGTAAGACACTGTCCCATGACAAAGATGTCTGGTTTGGAAATTCAGTCGTCTGAGTGAAAAAGAGAATATCAGCAGGTTACAAGACTGAATTCAGAATATTTCTTCCTTACTTGGGGATGTCCCTGCTCCCAGCTATGCCTCTCAACTGTCCAAAATGTTGCAGACTGTCAAGATTTTGGCTCATGTTTTTAGTTTATTCCTCATAAAATTTGTGATTTTTCTGGCATGGAACTGAAGTCACTAAATATTTACAGACATTTGAGTTTCAGACTTCGTATCCTTCCATTCAAAGTCAATTTGGAGAAAACATACTTTTCATGTTTAGCCTGTAAATAATGGAATAACCTTTCATTATGCTTTCTGTTTTTGGTATGTCTTCCTTAATCACTTTGTCTTTAGCTGGACCTGGAATTGTAACCGTATGGACACCTTTATCTTCTGTGCCTCCACCTCCTAAGCTTTCAGCTACTCTGTTTTTCTAGTATTTAATTTGTAGTATACCTGGTCACTGTCTGACTTCACCCTGTATTTGCCTCTAATATTACTTTTGTCAGAATACTCTGTAACTTTCAAGCATTTGTAGCCATTGGTGTGTCATTCTTTAGATGAAAGTTATTTGACTCATTGTTTTTGTCTGTTCCTTATACTAATTGTGTCAGTACAATATGTTAGGACTGTTTTCTCCACTTTAAGTTAACATATTTACTGTTTTTTGACATTTGTCCCAGGACCACTGATGCCCAGCTGTGACTAAATTGTTAACACAAAACATATCTAATACATTCACCCAGAATCCCTTCCCAGAAGGATAAGGTTTCTTGAGAAATGGCTGCAAAATGACTCATTTCATCAACCAGAAGCATTGAAGTGTGTCTTCTGCCACCATATTTAGATGTGAATGTAGACCACAAAAAAAATCTAAAAAGCTTTCAAAATCCACTGTAGAAGTCTGATTAACTTTTTTTAACTTATTTTGGCAACAGTAAAAAGAAATTAGCACTTTGGCTGTTTTGAGTTCAGAGTTTCTGAAATCAAAGCATAGCATACTTTTTTTAAATGCAACAGCATATGTAAAATAAATGAAGGAGCAATGGGGTCCAGATTTGTTCCCAGTTATGATAATTTTTCATGGGCACATTACAACAGGAATGTGTGTATTTGGATGGTTATTTCAGGAATAATATTGTTTTCTATAGTCACTTTTTTAATGATTTGTTTTTGATAATTAAGGGGTTAATTAATCAATCTGAACATTTTTTGTGTCTGAGTGTAAACAGATTTGGAATCTAATTTATTTACAATATGTACAAAGTATCTACTGAATATTTGGATTTAGTTTGGTTTGTAAAGAATGGAAAATTTGTCACAGAACCAACCACAAGAAACAACTTTTTAGTTACTTCAAAGACCCATCAGTACACCTAATTGCTTCCCTACCATTTGGAGAAATTTTAAGAGCCTGAAGCATTTGTGCAGAGGGTAGTGAGTTTTATCAAGAGGCTATGAGCGTTACAAATAATATATGGTCAGAGGTTATAGTGTGGAATATCTAAACAGTACTTTGGGAAGAATGAAGATAAGAGAGCATCATAATAGGAATGGAGTTTCATGCGTTTATTTTCAGAGAAGGAATATTGAACTAAAAGAAAATGCTTGCTTTGTTAAATAGGTGTATTTCTTAAGAGATATTCCTTCATAGGGGTTAAATACTGAACTGAATGTAATAAAATATTTATTGTAAGTGTATTGTGATGCTTTAATAACATATTCGTTTTTCTTTTCATAGAATGTCTTCAGTTCAGCTTATATATTTTTAAATAGATGAAGAGTTTCCTCCCTGTAAAATGTCATGCTCTGATTGACTACATATTATTGTATTTCAGTTTATGTAGGGTGTATTTTGCTTTGATTTTAGAAACCTTTAAGGCTTACAGCTGAAGCACTGTTTTTTTATTGTTATTAAATAAAAAAAAAGTTTTAAAGAAACTCCATTGTGCTTTTGAAAGATGTGAATGAAAGCAGACCTTCTTTCAGTCGTGTTTAGCTCTTTGTATGCCAAAGTTCGAAAGTAAGACTTTTAGTGTAATTTGCTGCCTGGGTGTTTTTACCTGAATTTAAGAACTGCCTTATGTGGATGTGTATATTTTTGATGGTGTATTTTCTTATATAGTTTTAAATGAAGCATAGTATTCTTGTTTTTATTATAAAATTTGGTTATTTATGGTACCAGAATGCATATTTATGTGTTTTATTTTGAATGAGTTATATCACCTTTGTAATTTAATTATTTAACTATCACAGAGTGGCATGGGGTTTTTTTTCTGTCTCATCAGCCTGTTGCTCGATATTAATACTGTTTAAGAACTGATAACCGTAAGAGCACACAAAGGGGCATCAAACAACTGGTAAAAATATGGCTGAATAGATTAATTTGTTTTGGGACCACTCCACCTCACTGAGGATTCGTTGTGGAGGTTCTGATTCTCTGAATACCATTTCCCAAAACAGGAATTCTTCAAGAGCCCTTCACTGTCAGTGCCAACTTTTCTTAATGGTTACATAGTGCCTGCTTGCATATACGTACGATCATAGAGAGCAGAAAGAAGGGTTTGCTGCTACTTACGGCAGCCTGGAATATGCATGGATTCTCTTTTGTTTCTAAAGCAATGTGGATCCCAGTTCTGAATGTGAAAGCCATACAGAAGATGTGCCTTGCATTACTCAGGGAATAATATGTTATTTGTATGCCCACCTTCCCAAACAAGAAGTGTAAATTACTCATCAATGGCTATGGTTAACTTTTGGAAAGGGACAGTAATTGCAAAAATTACTAATGTTATAAGGGAAAATCCTTGGACTGCTTTAGGGGGAGGACATTTAAGATATAACTGGGAAAATATCCATAAAAGCAGCACCACATCAGCACTCCCTTGTGGTAACAGTTTGCCATAACAGCTGTCATGCAAAAAATAAATAAATAAACATGAAGCTGGGATATCAGTGAAACTGATAATAATAGTGGTGCTGTTTTAATAAAGTGTAACTATAGGCATTAGTGTTTTATTATGTTATGCATTTTTCTACTTGTTTATTTACTTTATATCTGTGAAAATGCCCGGCCAGGTTATACAAAGTCCATGTGATGTGTCTGTAGACGTCATCCAGTCACTTCCTTCACAGAGTGCACTGTATAGACATGTAAGACAGAAATAAAGTCAAAATGATCAGAAATGAAAGTCCATTCTATCCCCCTCCTCACCATCACCCCTTCTTGCTGTAGACACTGACTGGCAGAGATAACAACACACTCCGGCTCACCTTGACTGAGAATTTATTAGATGTCAATATGTCAGATTGCAGATCATTAATGGCACATTTCTGACATGTTCTGCTGTGTGTTGTTAAGAGTATAGTATCCCTGAATATGCTGGTGACCTGTTATATTCCTAGGCAGGACCTATGTCGTAATGATATTGTAGGCACAGGGGATGTACAACCCCCAGTACATAATCATTCCTAGTCCTCCTAAAGATCAGAAGGAGGAGATCAGCCCCTCCTTCATCCTACCTAGATGTGAGTGGGCAGCCACCATAGTGGTAGAGGTGAACCCACCATAGTGATAGAGCAAAACTTTTGCAGCCACCAGCTAAATGGTGCTGATTCTTCTTGTATCAGATATTTTGGTGTCAACAGCAGCTTCAGCAATTGTTAGAATTGTATGAGACCAAATTTGGATTACAAGTCAGGAAAATCACTACCCTTGCATTCTTGACAAGCAAGGAGGCACCTGCAACCCTCTGACTTCAGAAGGAGAATGCCTGGAAACCTTGAATGATTGTTTCAGTGATATATGGAGGTGTATATCACTGGACAGCTGCAGAAATTTGGGAAACACAACAGAAAATTGAGGCATGCCACAGATTTTGCATTTTTTCATTCTGATTCACCCATAACCTCCTTCACAAGTAAATATATATATATATATATATATATATATATATATATATATATATATATATATATATATATATATATATATATATATATATATATATATATATATATATATACAGAGTTCTACTGAAGAGTGCCAAAATATCAGGTGGGCAGAAGGCAACTTCACCTGATAGAACTCATGCATGCCATATAAATAGACCAAGCCTGCACCAATAAGGCCTGGGAGAGTATCCTAAGTGGACTCCTAAATTCTTCTCAGCAGAGTCTTGTCATTCAGAGGGAAGCATATCGGCACACCACCTTATCTAACAAAGGTTGAATGCTGTACCTTTGCCATCCTGAGTGCTACTGCCTATAAGTTCTCCCTCTAATCATTTTGCTTGCACAAACCACAGGGATGACATTCACACAAGCACAATATTAATGTACCTTTGCTCACTCTGCACAAAGTACTAACGTAATGTCTTGTACAAGTGTGTATATGAAATATATGCACTAGACAGTATATATGTTGTGTGTGTGTGTGTGTGTGTGTGTGTGTGTGTGTGTGTGTGTGTGTGTGTGTGTGTATATATATATGTATATGTATATATATATATATATATATATATATATATATATATATATATATATATATATATATATATATATATATAGATATTTATATATGTATTATATATATATGTATATACATATATATATATATATATGTATATATATATATATATATATATATATATATATATATATATATATATATATATATATATATATATATATATAGATACATATACACACACCACACACACACACACACACACACACACACACACACACACACACACACACACACACACACACACACACACTGAAAAGTGTGGTGTACAAACCAGTAGTGTGACAAGAACTTCTATGTGGTTCAGAAACCTGGTAAAGCAGCTGAGGAAGCTAGAAATGATGGAGATGAAGTACCTGAAATAGGTGGTGGGATCCACACTGTGCGGCAGAGCAAAAGCCAAAGTAGCTCCAATTGCAGAGAGAGTGAAAGAGAATATATAATCGTGGTTCTGGAACATGTACAGAGAAGCAGAAGACAATCTGGTGAAAAAGATTGACAGAAGGAGGAAGGCAAGAGGAAACGAAAACTTGCTGCCAAGAAATGCATGGATTGTATAAGAGAAAACTTGTAAAAGCAAGTATTACTGTTGAAGAAGGTATGACAGTGGCATTGAACTGAAAGAAGTGGCATCAGCAGAATCCTTTTTAACCTATACCCCTAAATACGTCATTTTATCATGTCCCATGTATTGCTGAGCCAATTCATGTGTGTGTATATATAGTTCACAGCTATAGTCTCTATTATATCTTCATTCATTTTAATGATTTAAAACTGTCTCAGAATGTTTCGCGACACTGAGATGTCATTTTCTGGTTTTATCAGGTACAGAATAATATCAACTGCAAATAAAGTCAACTTTTCTTGATTACCATAGCAATTATATCCTTGAATTTCTAAGTCACTTATTTTCTTTGACTGTGGCTATAATTATAAGACAAATAACAAACAGAAAAGAGGACACCCCTGGTTCCTCTGCTCAGACAAAATTTATCAGAAAGGAATCCTCGCACTTTAATTTTTGCCTCCTTTCCCTCATATATCCTCATAATTAACCTGATCATTGTATCAAAAAATGCATATACTTCCATTGCCCTACTCATAAAATCCCAACTTACTCTATCAAATGCTTTCCTTGCATCAACACCCACCAACAACAACAATAATTTCTTACATTCTGCTTTCCTTTGGATCATCATTCTTTTATTAATGTTGTTAAATGTTTGCACTTTCTTGCCTCCTAGCTTCCAAACTTCCATAGGAGTACCATCAATTCCTGGAGACTTTCCTACAGATTGTTTGTATGTCACTGTTTTCATGTCATCCCTCCTATCTTAACTGCTAATTGTTGAGCCTCATCTACCTCTAACCTTGGCATACTTAAGTCTTCCATAAATGTTTCCATTTGTGCTTTTTCTGAATTTCCAAATTTCCCTGCTTTATACAAATTTTCATAAAATTTTGGAAATGTCTCTAATAACACCACAGGATTTCTAGAATTTTTTTCTTAGGTTCATAGGTTCATAGATTAGTACTAAGCTAACTGCCCTTGCGAGCCATTTTAAGCCTAGCCAATTATCCCTTGTGAGACTCAAACCCTGCACCTTGTGTTTGTAAGGCAAACACCTTAACCATTAGGCCACCCTCCCAACCACTTCTTATAAGCTCCCTAAGTTTGGCAACAACCCTTTCTACTTTCTGTTACCCAAATCATTGTGCTAAACGTTTTTCTTCTTTGAGTTATTATTAAAAACAGTTGCTTAACAGCAGCCTTTCTAAGTTCATGCATATTATCCAAATACTCCTTATTTTCTGTTTAGCACTCTGCAGTTTTACCTATTCTTGTTCTGTGAGAGTTCCTTTATTCTGCAATACTTTAACCTTTGTAAGCGCCTCTGAATAATTTGTATTACTTTTTAACCGTACCTCTTTTTCTTTTGTTTCTACCCTTTTTTTTAAACTCCACTTTCATTTTATCTCACTCACCAGTTTTACCTTCTGATCTTCCCTAATAACTCTTGCTTCATTACCACTATCCATTCCGTAAATTCCTCTCTTTATAACAGGTAGGTAGGGAAGCACCAGTGTCTCTTTCTAAATTCATTGCCTTGCATTTTTATCTCAATTGTTTTTGGCTCATGATCTGAAATAGTTACTGGATGTGTGTCAAAGCTTGCAATTAAAGCACATGTTACTGTGAAATATAATTTCTGCCTAGTCTAGCCCGGTTATTATACCTTCGGGAATAATATGTAAATTCTGTCTGAGTTCCTACTACTGAATTCACATCTTCCATTCAACATAATGTCCTAAATTCCTTAAGAACGCTACCCTGTTTTGTTATATTTTCCCTTCTAGGTTCCCCCAGATCATATTCAAGTTCCAGTCCTCACCTGTAAGTAATATACCTTGTTGAAAGGTGATTATTTCTCCCAAAATGTTCTTAAGGTCCACAGTAGCAGTTTTAGGTGGAATGTAAATACATGTCAGCATAATCCTCCTCCCTTGCTAGTAATCCTTTATACCACAAGTTTACCTTTATTATCTTTTTCCTCCTCTTTCACTGTTGGAGCTCTCCTTTTCTTTTTTCCCTGAAATTCTGTGAATATCCATCCTTCATTTCTTTCCTTATCAAACTTGCATGCTCATTTCTTTCCAAATGTGTCTCCTGTAGCATTATAATTTGCACTGTGCATAAGCCGCGGTGGTACAGCGGTAACATTGTTGCCTCACAGCAAGAGGTTCTCCTGTTCAATTCACGGCTGGAGTGCCTTCTGTGTGGAGTCTGCATGTCCTCTCCGTGGTCAAGTGGCCTCCGAAAGACATGCGTGAATGGGCGTGCCTTCGCTGAAGGTTGTGCGTCGGGCTGGCAACTCGGCACCATAAAAAAATCTACTGCCAGTCATTAGTGGACCGGAGTTCCACTGTGGCGACCCCTAACCGGGAAAAGCCGAAAAAACAAACAACGTTTATTTAACATTTGTTAACCAGGAAAGTTCGACTTGGAATTAAGCCAATTTTCATCGGAGGCCTGGGGAAAAATGCTCCAGATGCATGTCTTTGTAGCATTTCTTAATATAATTCAGTACTCTTACCTTTTTGTCTATACTTGTGAGGCCATTCACATTCCAAAATAGTATGTTTAGCGTAGCCGTTATGATAAGAAGTTGTTATTCACACTTATTATATATGACAGTTTTTTAAATGTCTATTTCCAGCTTTTGTGTTACATGCACTCACTAATTCTTGGCAGGTTGATATCTTGTACAGTTGTTTCTTGTCATCTCTAGTTGAACCTATGTCACATTTTACAAGACTTTCTAGTTTAATGAAAACCATCAAACAAAACAAAAAATACATCCCCATAACCTATTAACTTAAAACAAACACACAAAAACTATGTATATCTTTGAATAATGGAAGTTTAAGCCTCCTTATGAATTTTGTATTCTTAAGCTTAATACAGTATTCAGTAGGTGTAATAGAGCAGTTACACCTACATAAAACTTGTATGTAAAAAAAAGTACTTCCTGTGTGTTCCTGTGTGTGAAGACATTGATCAAGTACAACTGCAGAGTCAAGTTTAGCCATATAAATATTTTGGTGGGTTTTATAATCTGAAAGATAACCTTAGACGCCAACATCAGAGAGTATATTACAGTTTTGCATTAACAATGCTTTCGGACTTGCTGGGTTGAGGGGAGTGGTGCTGCTTCTAGTCAGAGTGCTCAAGAGTGAACTGATGGGATTCTGGTCTTATATAGTTATATTTAGAAAGCAGAAAAATATACACAAAATTTTAATTTAGCATTGTTCTTACAACAACTCTATTGTTTAATTCATTAATCATCAGGAAGGGACAAAGTACTTTGACTAGTATACCTAGTGTATTCAGGTTATGGTTGCCTAGAGAGTACAGCCTCATTTTAGTCATACAAGAGATTCATTAGAGATATAATGTGCTGACAGTGCAAGTATTGTACAGTTCTGGGTACTGCAGTACTTTTCAGTACTGGGTGCTATAGTGCTGCACAGCTCTAAGTATTTTAATAGGTTCATAGGTGTGTACTAGACTAATGGCCCTGGAGCCTTTACAAGCCTAGCCCATAGGATTACCCTAGCATTGTGCCACCCGACCTTAGTTCCCACTGCCTCTGTAAAGTAGAGTCACTGGAGTGATCCCTGGGGTGAATTTTCTGTTTCCCATCCACTCATCAAGATTTCTCTTCAAGAGGGCCAGTGAGGTGCTCCGCTTGACATGTATGGGAAGTCTATTCCATAGCATGGGCAGCCTCTGGGTTATGAATCTGTCCCTCCAGCTTGTTTTGTTGATTGTGGTAATGAGGTTGAGTTCTCTGGAGCATGTAGTGTGGAGGGATTGGGATTTCTTTAGATGTAGCATTTCTAACAGAGCTGTGTTGGACATGGTTTTGTAAGTCAAGCAGAGATTGCCTCTAAGTAGGCGATATGAGACAGAGAATAGTTGGAGTTTTTTTAGTCTGTCCATATAGGACAAGTGTTTAAGGCCTAGGATCCACTTTGTGAGGTACTTTTGTGGCCTCTCCAGTTGTTGCAAGTGTCTAGTGAGGTACATGCCAAATGGGACATTGTACTCAATGATTGGCCTAATGAGGGAAGAGTAGAGGGAGAGAATGACCTCTTTCTCCCTGGATGCAAAACCCTTAGTAATGAGATGTGCCACATAGAAGGACTTTCTGACCATAGTGGCAATGTGGTGGTCAAAAGAGAGGTTGCTGTCAACCTGTGTTCCGAGATCTCTTATAATGCCTTCTGTGTTCAGTGGACTACCATCGATGTGATAATTCAAGGGAACTGGGTTCTTCCCAAAGGGGATGACGACACATTCTTTGGCATTGAGCTTAAGACCATGGTTCTGACACCAGTCGTTGGTCTTAGTGAGGCCTTTCTGTAGGATGTCAACATCACTTGGGGAGCTAATTATGGCACCAAACTTGCAATCGTCTGCGAACTTTGTCAGCCAAAGTCCCTTTGCATTGGCCTGGACTTCAGAGAAGTAGATACCAAACAGGAGAGGACCAAGGATCGAACCCTATGGCACTCCACTCGTGACGGGTCAGCAGTCTGACTTGGAGTCAGGTAATTTCACACTGTGGGTTCTATCTGTAAGCCAATTTGCAACCCACCTAGTGATATAGGGGTTGATGCCTAGCTTAGTGAGTTTTTCTATGATTCCTGAGTGGGGAATGGTATCAAAGGCCTTGGCCAGATCAAGGTAGGCTGTATGAGCCACCTTGCTTTCATCCACAGCTCTGGTGACTAACCCAAAGAAGTCGACCAGGTTGAGCAGGCATGATCTACCCTTCACAAAACCAAATTGTGTGGGTGGTCATGCAGCTGTTCTTCAATTGCATGGGTGCCGTAAAGTTAGCCACCTCTGTTTTTAGGACCCCAAAGTTAGCTTTGGAGAAGTTTTTCATGGTGGTTACCTTTGTGGGGGGGAGGGTGTTGATTTCCAAGCTGATTAGTTTTTGGTCGGATGTAGCCAGAGAGGAGTTGACTATTGGTGTAGAGCAACGGTCGCCCATGTTAGTAATGACCAGGTCAAGGATGTTGCTACCTCTAGTGGGGGTAAGAACGAGCTGGTCCAGGGCATTGGAATTAATGAATTCCAGGAAATGTTGGGCAAGTGAATTGGTACATGAGTAGTTTTCCCAGTTAATGGAGGGGTAGTTGACGTCACCCAATATGAGATTGTTAGGTTGGACCCTGATATTCTCCATGGTGCTTAGGACCATGGAGTGTGAGTTTTGGGACATGGTTGGGGACCTATAGCAGGCTATAACCTGAATTGCTGTCTTACCCAATGTTAGCTGCACCTGAAGTATCTCTGATGCGTTATGTTGGGCTACCAGTCTGGAGGTGTGTGCATTGTTTATGAATATGGAAACACCACCGCCTTTGGAGCTTCAGTCCAAGTTCTGGGGCTGAAAGGTGTGGAATAAGTTATAGCCTGGTAGTGCAGGGGTGCTTTCTGCTGCCTTGAACCAGGTCTCTGTTACAGCACAAATGTCGATGTTCTCCATTTTAAGGAGTGCAAGTGCATTTTGAGATAAGACTTCTAGCGTTGAGCAACATGACCCTCAGATTGCATTTGTTTGTAGCTGTTACAGTGGTAATTTGGTCTTTGGAACACTGCCTAAAAAAGGCATTATAGGGGTGGCAAGAGCCTTGGCCAGTACCAGGAGGCCCAGGGGTGACAGATGCAGGCCATCTCTGGCAAAGTATCAAGGTCTGTCAGTCATGTCATCCCAGGCAGGCAGATACTGGATCTCCTTAGAATGACACCAGAAACTTAGCCAATTGTTGAAATCAATCATTTTCTGTTATCATTCTTGGTGATGGTAGGAGGCTGCTCAGGGCTAGGGTCATACCCGCCTGGGCTACATAATCCGAGAGCTCCTTCATGTCTCTTTTCATGTAGTCCAGGGAGGTATGTCTCAGGTCATTCACACCCACATGTACAATGACAGAGTCATATTTGTATCTGTTGTTGAGGGACCTGAGTGCGTGGGTTATGTGGCAGATCCTGGCATCTGACAGGCAGCTGACTGTTACTTTCCCCTTATTCAACCTAGTGAGTGGGACATCAGTGTGCTTCACTATCGAATCACCTATGACTAGTGTGTTGGGCATGCTGTTTTACCTTAGGGGCTTTGGTTGAATGGCACACTGTTTAAGTGGTTTACGTGTCTTGTTATTAGTGTTATGTTGTGGTGGTTAAGTGCATTTCTGCATTGGAGGTCTCTGCTGCTTAGGTAGATTTTTATTGAGAGCCTCCATGAAGGAGGGTATGTGGTTTGTGTTTTTATGCGAAGGCAGTGCTGGTGTGTGTTCTGGAGGGCTATGTGTTCCATGTGGTGTGGTGCAAGGGTTGACCTTCTCCTCTTGACCAGCTATTCCGGTCTTGGCTGGAGACTGTGTGACTTCCAATTTGGATATATAAGTGCATCTCTGACAAGTCTGAGCATTGGGAGGTAAGAGGAGAGGGTTATCAGTATACATGAGGCAGTTGCTATATTTCCTCAAGATGCCCATGTTCACCCGGTTAACAGGAGAAAGCAAAGGGAACTGACCTTTAGACATGCCTGGAGGGGTGGGCATTAATAAAAAGTACTGGAGTTTCCTTGTAGAATGTTTAGTGCTGGTAGCACTTTTGTGTGCTTTAATAATTGCTACAAGAAGTCTGGTAAAGTGCTAGACTAATAAGCTAATAAAAGTGCAGGAGAGGATAGAACTTCCAGATCTCAGAAGCTTACAAACAGTCCAGGATACACCAAATCTGTATCTTGACTAGACTAGTTACAGAAAAGGCAGGAAACAGTTTTTTTTTGTTTGTGTACCATGTAGTTATGGATATTGTAGTACTAGATAGTTATGGGTTCTGCAGCACTGTGCAGTTCTGGATACTGTAGTAATTTACATTTGTGGGTAATGTAGTACTGTGCAAGTTAGACAAGTGGGTAATGTAGTACTGTACAATTTCAAGTCCTACAATTATTTTTGAGTGCAGTAGTACTATGTATTTCAGGGTAATGTAGTATAGCAATGTATAGTTCTAGGTACTGCAAAATTGTGCAGTTCAGGGTGTTTCAATAATAATGTGCAGTTCAGGATACTATAGTACTGTACAGTTCTGGGTACTGCAATATTGTGCAGTTTAGGATGCTGCAGTGTCGTGCAGTTTTGGATACAGTAGTAGTGTGCAGTTCATGATACTGTAGTACTGTACAGTTATAGGTACTGTAGTGTACACTGTGGGGTACAATAGTGGTAGTGTGCTGTTCAAGATACTGTAGTAATGCATAGATGTCCTGGCTGAAATCAATATTGCAGTATTTCAAACAGATGGCTTTTCACCCCTGACGTCCAACTGGGGTAGCAAAGCTTAAACTTTCTTGGTTTGTGTTTCTGACATATGACCTCAACTTGCAAGCATAGGCATATATAAGCAGACATATGAGTATGAATCCTCAGACTATCTCGCTGTCAGCCTGAGCACAGGTCAAGCACCCATCAGTCTAATCTTCACGTGGTCATTGGTACCATTAGCTTCTCAGAATAAGATAAATGCTCAGTTGGGGGACCTTCCTTTATAATACAAATTATTTTGCTGTATTTTATTAGATGTCAGCTAGGAGGGTCAAGTGTGAGTGTGGTAGGCAAATCCCCTACAGAGATCTCCATACTTAGTGTCTCTTCTGCCTAGACACTGAATACAATTATAAGGCTGTCCCTTTTGCCAATCTTTTGTGCGTAAGACTTTGTGATCCTGTCTGCCTTCTCTAAGCATTTTCTTGGAGACCCAGCAACTGAAGTCTCTGGCCCACTCCTAGATGATGGATGCTGCCACACCGGACATACCTCCACCTCACAAGAAAAAGCTCAAGAGGCCTAGGCCTGACAGGCTGCCAGCAGAGGTTACAGAGCCCGCAATATGTCCAACTCTACCTCAGATGCTGTCTACTGTGACCCAGCTGGAGGTCATGTGTCTCACCATTCTAATTCCTCTTTTATGCCCATGGTGGTTAATCAGTTGTCCCTTAAACAGTCTATTCATCTTCCTTCTTTTTTCCTTCTCTGCAGTCTGCCAATGAGAAGGTTTTCCACACTTTGCACCTACACAGAGAGCTCAGATATTATTTGGATAAAACAAATGTTATTCACAAATCTGAGCAGTTGTTTGTTTCTTTTCATCCCAGGACTTCAAGTTTAGCTATTTCCAAGAAAACCATCTCTTCCAGGATCTCTAAATCCATTTTCTTTTGTTATTCCTTTCATGGCAAATATCCTTCTTTGTCTTCCTGGGTCGTTGCCTCTGCTGGTGCCTTTTTCAAGGGTTTGGAAACCAGTACCATCCTTGAAGCTGCTACTTGGTCCTCTGTTCATGCTTTTACTGAGCAGTACAAATTAGATTTTCTTTCCAGGGCCAGGACAGATTTTGCTAGGGCTATTCTTCATGCGTTTGTACAGGGCTTTTCTGTGCCTTCCCCCTCCCAGTTTTCTTCTTAGCTCTTGTACTCAGTCTGCAGCAGTGATATTGAAGGACATAGTACAGTTGTGTAAAATCTTACATAACAGTAGATGTCCCTCTCTTCAGTGTTGCAGTGTTTGGTCCCTCCCTCCTTTCCCCCTCTGTTATGGATCTTCCCCCTGTCCTTTGTTACCCTTCTGGCCAAGGGGCTCTCACCTCCTTTCCCTTCTGTAATTTTTGTTCTGGATGTACATGTTTTATGTTCTCCTTGGGAGTATTTTGTTTCTCCTGGGTCAATTCAGTTCTGAGTATTTGTGTCCATACTTCACCTTTATGCCCTACATGGGGGGCATACATGTGACATACAGTGAATATAAGGTCTAAAGGCTTTGGTGTACTGGCCAGATGTTTGGCTGTCCTTGGAAGGAGATCCCTTCTGTGAAGAATGTGCAACAGTGCAGAGAAGGGCATGTACTGTTATGGTAAGAATTTACACAACTGTACTTTTTGGGTACATTAGTAGTTGTAGTGTGCATTTCAGAATGCTGTAGTGTTGTACAGTTCTGCAGTATAGCACACAACTGCAGCCTAATGGGCAGGCGGATGTTATATTGTGTAAATGTATATGAAGCAGTATCTGACTTATGGAACAGTGTGCCAAGAAGTTCTAATAGTGTTGATTATATCTTTTCTTAGGGATGCAACTATAATAAACCATTCTCGCCATGGCAGCTACAGTGAAAGTTCACTGGAAAATCGATTATGCAAAGAAGAAGAGGAGATAATGCAACCCAACAGGAAGTGTCAAGATATGGAACACAGGTATGCAGTTCTGCATGTTACTTCAAGTGGCTGCTCTGAAATCTAAACTTTATACATTTGCCACACTTTTGTAGAAGACTTCTGTTGTTTCACACAGTGCGGAATAAACTGAAAAAAAGTACTCAAACCTACTTGTTAAAGAGCTATTGTCATTTGTGGCATTATCTCTGGTCACTGCAGTCTTCAAAATGGCTTATAATTGTTAAGATATGAACTGATGTAGTTATACCTTAAATAAATCACTCTTGAGTGTGTGTGGGTGAATGTTTGCATTTGATGATGTATTTTTTGATATATGTTGTTTATGGTACCACCACTGCTGATCACTTGTACTTTCTACTGAACGGTGGTACTCTCTGCTGATCGCTGTTGTTTTCTGATGATTCATGGTACTTTCTGATGGTCACTAGTACTCTCTGCTGATCACTGGTACTTTCTGAAGTTCTCTGGTACTCTCTGATGATCATTGGTACTTTCTGATGGTTGCTGGTACTCTCTGCTGATTGCAGGTACTTTGTGCAGTAAACTAGCTTTTCCCCTAGGAGAGGTTAAATAGCTTATGGTTGCTCCTTTATTTCCATCCTGGCTGTCCCTCTAGTAGTACACAGGCTGCTGCTTGGTCTCAAGTCATCAACAATGTGAACAGATGTCCCCACAGCATTGAGCCTGTTGCTCTATGCCATGAACAGAATTCAGTTCTGATATTACCAACTATCAAATTCTCAGTGAGAGACTGTAGGAATTTTAAACGTCCCATTTGAAAGTCTGTTTCTTATTTTCAGTGTTCTGACTGACTTAAAATTTAAATGTTAAGTTATATTTCTGTTGATGATGCTATATTTTGCTATAGACTGCAGACAGTTAAAGGTATTTGTCCTCCAGTTTAACAACATACTGCCAAAGCTGGAGGTTAAGACTTCTCCAACACATTCTAGAATCTGACCTGCATTCTTATATGTGGAAGTCTGATTTTCAGCTGAGCCACTCTTTCAGATCTTTAACTTTTCTTTATCTACACGTATAATTTACCCATTTCAAGCATTTTCTCATAACTGCTACCCCTACCCACCCCCTGCATTCATTCCACAAGATTACTGGCCAGTATCAGCTGTCTGTCTAATTAGTAAGATATTCAAGTAGCTAGTGTATGATCTGAGCTTTCAAGCATCTAATTTAATAAAGTCTTCTATCCAGTGCCCAGTATGGATTCTTAAATTGTAACACGTTAACATCAATTTACAGTTTAAACAATCAAATCCTACTAAAGAAGCCTGTGAACATAGGCTTTGATATAAACATTGTCAATTAGTTCAAAACCTACCTAAACAGCTGAATCTTTAAAGAACAGTTGATAAGAAAACCTTTACTTTACAGGATGTGAACAACATGGTTCTGTACTAGGCCCAATACAGTTTTCACTATTTATTAATAACATTAATTCAACTATACCCTCTTCTACATCACCCTCTATACAGATGATATTTTTGTACATAGAAATGACCCTTCTGTGCAGCTGTACATGGTTACCTGCAACAAGCTGATTCTGTAAAAAAAATACTTAACACTAAGGGCTCATAAATCACATCATTGATCTTTGGTACAAAACAAAAACTGTACAAGATCAACTCTCCCTGTATATATACACCTAGGAATGAGTCCATAAATTCTGTACAGCAATACAAATACCTTGTCTTTACCTTAGATCCCACTCTAACATTCAAAAACTGCACCCACGGATGTATTTACGAGAGTTACTTTGCAACTTAATGCTGCCTGTTCCATATCAAATCATCTAATCCTAAAGCCAAGCAAAACTTTGGCAAAGAAAGTACTTATATCCAGAATAAAATATGCTCTGTCTTTTGTCTCATGCTAATCAGTGTTCAGCACATGCGCCATATCCAAACTGCTTTTAATGGTATATGTAGATTTCTTTCATTCTCTGCATTCATTTCAGAAATCATTTCATTGACCTCTAAAAGGCAAATCAACTAACTACCTGTCACTGCTCATTCTGCCATTTATCCTAACCTTTAAAGTCTTGCATGAGCATGTCTGTCCATCCCACAGAGTTAAATTCTAAATCACACCCTCCATTTACTTTCTTCAAAATCAGGCTGACAACGCTCTAACTCTACCCCTTCCAACTTTCAGCCTATCCCCAGGAGTGAAAAACTTCAGTAAAATAGTTACATCTGACTGGAACCATTTTCCATCCAATCTCCAGAAAATTATAGATTACAAACTGTTATTGGAAAAATCCTTTTATACCTAAAATATACTTACAATTGCACATATTTAAGGGATTAAAGACGAATTTAACCAACGTACACAACAACTAACCTAGAACACAAATGGAATGGTAACTACGTTAGTTTTACTACTCATAAGAGAAATCCTCCAACTTTAAGTATGTAAATTTGAATTAATGTCAAAATAACTAGGTTCATTGAACTCCATAGGTATGTCTCGGTCTTATATATCTAGGTAATTGAAAGCATAAGTGTACTGTACCTTTTAGTATTGAGGGTTTACAGTATAATAATAAATGTGCATTCCATATGTCACTCTCAAAGATTTTAATTGCTGAAGTGTGTATCAAAATAGCTGTAGCATTATGCTTTACAGTGAGTGATTCACTGTGATTTTGTGAACCAGTGTATATTCACTCTGTTACTGAGATACTGTCCTGTTCTATGTAACCCTACCTGGACAACAAAGAAAAATAGAATAAAATAAATAAAACGGTGTTAAACAGCTTTGTCATATGTTGTAGCTTAGTAGAAGTTGTACCTTCCTGAAATTTTCTGGTAAACATTCAGTGAAGGAAATGGATTTTCTGGATATTAAGATTACTGTGGACAATGATTGTTTTGTGCACACTAATCGATATCAGAAGAGTTGCCAGAGGGCAACTTATGTCCATAGAACAAGTATGTACCCTCAGTTCATTTTCATAATGTGCTGAGAGGGCAAGCTATGAGGTGGTCAAGGCTAGTTGATAGAGATGGGGATTTTGAACAAGAACTTAGGATACAAAATTCTGCCTCTTTTTAGGTCTCTTGAGTAGATGTCTTTTGATACTCTATACCTCAATGTTTAACTTTTGTATGAACGGTTAATTTAATGTATTCCATACTGTATGTATCATCTCCTTGTGTGTATAGAATGAAAGCTCTCATAACATTAACCAAATGTTCCATGTAATTGCCTGTTATTCTGTGTATGTGTTGTTTGGAGTTTATCACTCCGGGCCTCCACTGAAAATGGACCTGTGTCCAGTCAGACTTTTCCCAGTTAACAAATGTAAAATAAATAAAATAAAATTAATGAGATTCTCAGTTGTGTTATAGATAAAAGTTGTAGGAGCAAACTGAGGAGCAGTACTAGAAAGTTCTGTAGAGGTAAAGAGGTATGTAAAATGTACATTAAAGAGTAGGAACTATAGTCGCATCATTACTAAAATGAGAAGTCTTCATTCTAATTACGTAAGGTGTCGTGAAAATTGTAGTTATGGACTTGCAGTTTCTCTGTTACCAAGCATAACCAGAAGGTCCTCTCACAACATTTATGTGACATTGACAGGCTTTTTACAGAGGGTATAATTCTGTCAGCAAAGGGTATTAACTAATGCACACCTAGATTATGAAGAAGCCTTCCCTTCAGAGTCATATGTCTGCTAGGAAAGAGGCCAGTAACAAGCCAATATGTGAACTCATCTCGGTCCCTGTACTGTAGGCGAACAAATTGTTCTTGAACGCAGCGGTGACAAAACTGATCAGAAGCTTCAGTCTGAGTAAGAGATGTGAGGAGTTCCAATAAATCTGAATGATGCAGTCAGAGCAAAATAGGTAGTGTCACAAATATCTAAGCAAAACTTTTCTGTGATGAGACATATGTTGTAACTCAACCATGTTATGTTGTCCTATCCTACCTTCATGCTTGCAAGTTGGATTCAGAACTGAGCATCGGTTCTGACTCGGCCTTTACTAAAGCTCGAGAGATTCCACTGGCTCGAGGCTATACCTAATCCCATCATGCCTAGGGAATGTTACCTAGATCTCATTTGCCGCTAAACTAGATCAGGTTGCTTCCTACTTGGCTCCAGGCTAAGTAGAAAAGTTTCTCTGTTTTTGGTCAATAATTATCGTTTTCTACTGTTTGAGAATAATTAGTGTTGATTTTACCTCTGTCTGTCGAATTTGCTCGATTTGCTGTGCTTTGTGTGTTGCTGGCCATTGTTTTTCGTTGGGCCTTTCTCCTATCCTGTCTCGTGCCCAAACTCCTTTTCACCAGAGGGTTTGTGGAAATGTTGTTGTTATAATTTCTTCCTATAATTTCAGAAGGAGTTTGTTTAAGTTAGAGGACTCCTTCAATCAGCTCGTTGTCAGAGGGCTTCCCCTTTCCCTTTCTCGTCCTATTCCTTTTATTTAGGAGTTGTCATTTAAGTTAGAGACTTCTCCTCTTACCAGAGGAGATTGTCGTTTTAGTTATAGACTTCTCCTCTGGTCCCCCTTTTACAGTTTTGGTGTGTGTTCCTCCTGTTGGATGCTTATTATAAGAAAAAGAAAAACAAAAAAAAAGCCTAGTTGTTCTTTAGTATAAGTTGGTTTTGTCGTAGTTTAGAAACTGACAGTTAGTCATGTCTAAGGATGGTAAAGAACCAAAGCCTTCTGGCTTCAAAAAGTGTGACTGGGGTAGCCAGAAAATGCCCTAACAGATGGACACACCAATTGCGTATACTGTTTGGGTGCTGAACTTCTGCAGGAATCTTGTGCTATTTGTCATGGTTTTAGCGCTAGAGTTTTGCAAGAGAGAAAAAATAAGATCATTGTTATGGGTCTTCTCAAAGTCCCTTTTTCTGAGGCTATTGAAGGAAAACAGAATTCACCAATATAAGACAAATCTTCAAAAAGAGCTCCTTTCTCAGCACCAGCATCTGAACCAGCGAAGAAGCAGGCAAAAGAATCGACCAAGGACCTGAAGGATTTCGGGCCCGAGAAATCTGTCTCTTTGGCTCCACTGATTTTTTCAGAACCGATAGAGTGTCGTAGTCAGAGCCAGTCCCCTATAGCGGAACTTATCTTGTCAGTACTACATTCACCCATACTGCAGTCAACAAGATCCTTGGCTTCATCCTCTGGGTCATCCAGGAGGCTATCTGACAATGATGTGGAGTGGGTGGTTAAGAGACTACTATGGACACCGGCACTGGCCAAGATCCTGTCGAACCCTCGCAGACTGGAGTTGGCTCTGACAACCATCACTACCCCCATAACAATTCCTCCTCTGACACAAGTTGCGGCTTCGAAGCCAGAGAGCTTGGATTTAATAGTAGTGGAACCCTCGGGACCGAGACCTGATCCATGATCTTCGGTCCCAATTGTCGCTCTGACTTCCTCGGTGCCATCCTCTGGTGAGGAGTCTAGGGACCGATGCTCCCCAGTCGGGTCTGGAAAGGAGGTTCAGGTCGGACAGCTGCCTGATCCAAATCTTCCTCTCAGGGCCTCAGCATGGGTCAGCTCGGCACCTACATCGGCCTCGGAGCCTACAGCCATGATTCAGGGGCAGTCTCCTGGTTCTTTGGAGCCAGGGGCTCCCTCAGAATGGGATTGTGGTGCCTTCAAGGTCATGAGGAGTGTGCTGTCACCCCAGTCAGCTCCACTCTCGGATCCAAGATCTCTTCCCCCAAAAGTGCCAGAGTCTGCCTCTCTACCATCCCCCCCCAAGGTATAGAGACCCAAAGTCTCAGGCTGCCCCAGTGGGTGTAACCATCTCTTCTGAAACCTCTCCAGAGTATCCCTCGGAAGAGGTCCCTTGGAAGAGGACATGTAAGAGGAAACATCTAGACTCCCCTGAGGAGTCTGTCACTTCAGACACAGACCTAGATGATTCAGAAGGGTCCCCACAGTCATCCTCTGAGGCTGTCCCTTTTGTGGACATCCTAGAGATCCTTAAACAGAGAGGTGGTTGGAAACCCATCAACCCTTCTGAGGATGAGTCTATGTACCTGGAGGCTTTCAGGTCTCACCCTCCACTTCTTGGGTGACTCCGCCTTTTGGACAGCTCCTTAACGTAGTCAGTCGAAAGGAGTGGGGCTCTCCAGAATCTGTGGAACCTGTTCCGAGGAGGCCCAACAAGTTCATTACTGTTCCCTCTGACAAGGAATATTTGTCCAAAGATGCCCCAGCAGATGATATGGTGGTGGCGGTAGCCACCAAAAAGGAATCGTCTAAGACTTCCACATCTGTCCATCCACCGAATAAAGAATCTTGCACGATGGACAGATACGGAAAGCATATGTTCTCATCAGCAGCCTTTACAGTTAGGTCATTGAACTATTTCTCTCATTTCACTAGACTTCAGAGGGATATCCTGAAGAAGTTAGGTGATAACCTCCAAGGTTCTACAGCTGCTGGGGTTTCAGACAAGGTGACCACTCAGCTTGCTGCCTTAAACTCTGTAGTTAACTCTTCCATGTGGTTTATATTTTATGCAGCCGATGGAGCGAGTAGGGTGGTGGGTACAGGAATCTCCCTAAGGAGGCAGTCCTGGATGTGTGTATGTAAGTTTTCAGAGCCCTTCAAGTCTTCCTTTATCAATGCCCCTTTCAACGGCTCATCTTTGTTTGGCCCATAGGTGAAAGAAACTCTGACCAGGTGTGAGCAGGAGGTTAAGACTCTTTCTACCATGGGAGTACATTTTTCCCTCCCTACCAGGCCTTATCCCATGGGCCAGAAGGGAGGGAAGATGTGGTTCCATAAGTCCCAAAGAGTTTTCCCAGATGCACATGGTGACTCTTCCCCCAGGGGCAGAGGGGAAAACAATAATGGAAGACGCCGACCTCGCGGTAGAGGTGGTCTGCAAAACCAGGATGACAGAGATACATTCTCTGGTAGGCCCTTCCAGCACTCCAGAAAGGAGGCCCACCTGTCCACCTCTGGAGGCAGTCGGGGGTTGATTGTCACTGTACCACAATGCCTAGCTAAATATTACACAAGACAAATGGGTACAGACGATAATATCCAGAGGCTACAACATTCCTTTCTGTTCCCCTCCCTTAGAAAAAAGATCAATCTCGGTCCACCCAGCCAGAGGGATCAGGCAATCCTAGAAATTCAAACATTGCTAAGAAAAAGAGTCATCCAGAATGTCCCAGCAGACCAAATTGGATCCGGAACTTGAGGTTCTTTTTAGTTCCAAAAAAAGACAGGGGACTGGAGGCCCATTTTGGATCTCAGCAGGCTGAACAAGTCCGTAAAAAAAATCAGAGTTCCAGATGGTGACACTGCAGTCAATACTTACCTTTTTGGGAAAAGACAATTGGATGTGCTCAGTAGATTTCCAGGATGCTTACTACCATATAAAAATGGGCAGGTGATCCAGGAATCACCTATGCTTTTGGCTGGGGAACAGTCACTATCAGTTTCGAGCCCTGCCCTTTGGTCTCACTACAGCCCCCAGAGTGTTCACCAAGTGCATGGCAGTGGTCATGGCTCACTTGAGATGTCTAGGATTCTGAGTGTTTCCATACCTGGACGACTGGCTCCTAACCGCCACCACTGAGCATCTACTAATCAAAGCAAGAGACACCACTATTCACCTGTGTTCACAGCTGGGTATCACCATAAATTTAGAAAAATCTGCCTTGTTGCCATCACAACATATTACATTCATAGGAGCAGATTTAACTACAAAAGACATGGTAGCAAAGCTTCCTCAAGACAGGCTACAAACACTACATCAGCAAGTGTCCAATTTGCTTGCAAAAAAGAAAGTACAGGCAAAGATTGTCCTGAAGGTTCTGGGTACCATGGCGGCAGCAATAACGTTGGTACCTCTTGCATGTCTACACACTCCAGTGGTTACTTGTTGCTCAGTGGTCCATGCAGGAGTTGCCCATGTCCCACAAGATCATGATCACAGATTCCTGCAAGAGGGACCTCAGTTGGTGGCATCAATCCACCCAAGTAATCCTAGGCAGATCGTTCACTCTCCCACAACCAGTAGCTACAGTGACCACGGATGCTTCCCAGATGGGGGGGATATTATCTGGGAAAGACAGTCCAAGGAACTTGGCAGGAATGCAAATACCACTTGCATATCAATGTCCTAGAGATGAGAGCGGTGCTCTTGGCGTTGCAGGCATTCCAGAACTCCCTTCCACTAGGAATGATTGCAATCCAGACGGACAATTTCAGTCATGTGGTATATAAACAAACAAGGTGGAACAAGATCCTAGCCCCTGTGTCGAGAGGCTCAAAGAGTATGGCAATGGGAAGTCTCTTCCCAACGCTTTCTGATAGCAGCACATCCCGGGGAAATCCAATGTAATAGCGGACAAGTTAAGTAGAGCTATACTAATGCCTCACAAGTGGTCTCTAAAACAGGAAAATGTGAAACAAATCTTTCGCAAGTGGGGCCAGCCTCGCTGTGACCTATTTGCCCCATCCATGAATGCCAAATGCAGCAGCTATTTTGCCCTGATCTTCCCGAACTATGGCAACAGGGCAGAATATAAACTTCATCAATTGGATGTGCACAGGCAGCCACATTTCTACCTACACAGAACAAAGGAACTCAGGAAATCTGATCAATTATTCGTATCCTTTTCAGATAAAAAGAAGGGTGCTCCAATATCAAAGGTCACGCTGTCAAAATGGCTTACAGATACTATTACCTATTCATACACTTCTGAAAGTAGACAACTGCCTGGCAAAATTAAGGGTCACTCAACAAGAGCTATTGCAACCTCGACTGCTTTTCAGGCTAGGTTACCTATGGATTCAGTTTGTGCTGCAGTGACATGGGTTAAAGCTCATACCTTTATCACTCATTACAAAGTAGACGTAGCTTCCCGGAACAGAGCTTCCTTTGGAGCCACTGCTCTGAAGAGTTTGTTCCCTTGAGCCACCAAAGAAAGAAGGTGCAAGGGACGCTGCCCCAACCAGCAAGAATGAAGGTGGGATAGGGCAACATAACATAAAAAAGTTATGTACTCACCATAACGTTCCATGTTTGTTGTCCATCTCACCTTCATTCTTGTGTTCCACCCTCCTTCCCCCAACCTTTGCTCCTGGAGGATCGAGAGGTTTTTTTGATTGGATGTGAAATTCATCTGCTCTGTTTCTCTTCTTTAGTCTGAAGGGTCACATGTGTTATGGATGTTTTTTGAATATATGTATGTAACTGTTACTCTGCATAGTAATTGCAAACAAGATCTGGGTAATATTCCCTAGGCATGATGGGATAGGGTATAGCCTCGAGCTAGTGGTAGCTCTAGAGCTTTAGTAAAGGCTGAGTCAGAACTGATGCTGGTTTCTGAACCCAATCAGCAAGAATAAAGGTGAGATGGACAACAAACATGGAACGTTATGGTGAGTACATAACTTCTTTTTTCTGTACTGTTACACATATTAGAGTATATCTAGACATAATCTTAAAGCAGCACACCAGATATGCTGAATATTATTTCTTTATTAATCATTCCATCTGAATCCTGTCTATTATTTTGTATTAACCTAAGTATCCCTAATCTAATTTACATTAAGCCATCACTTAAAACTTTCGCTCCTTACCCTTTAGCTGTATATGTTCTCATCAGGCAGTTTCTTTCTGATTACAATTTTGCTCAGTTTTTGTCATCCCCCATTCCTTATTTAATTTACCAGAACCATTGGAGCTGTTCCTGCAGTTTTCGCCTCACTACTGTCTTTATGCCGTTACAAACCCGTGTCAGTAATTTGGCTTATCTTCTTCTCACGTGTTCCTAGGGTCTTGTTCCATTTTACCCTATTTATTATTATACGTAATGACTGCAATTTTTCTACAGTACATCTATTCTTACTCTGTGATTTTTCCACTGTTCTCATCCCTGTGGAATTAACATTTTTTCAATGGGTCATACATAGTTACATTTTAATAGTTATACAATAAAGAAGTATTCTTATTCAAAAGCATGCACATTGATCAGACAGCCTAATCAGTATGCCCATTATAAAATGAACATATTCCAGCAGAAAAAAAGTCTGGCTACTTAACTCTGTTGACCAATCTTATTTCCTGCTGGAATATGCTGCTGCAATACAATTTGTTAACATGTAGTAAGATTGCTTATCAAGCACTTTTAGGATGGTGCAGCTGAAATAATGTAATACACCCATGACAATAAACTCAGAACAGCTCTAGTTCCAATCCTCTACTATATTAAGCAGCAAAAGAATCTCTTGCACTTATGCAGAAATATTCTGTTATGAAAGTAACGCTGTTCAGTATAAGTATGAGAGATCGCAGTGCTACTGATTTATTTTACATGAATCTGCCCAATGTAATTAACAGAGTTCTCTACCATCCATCCTAAAAGTGCATCCTACCGCCAAGTATTTAGTGACTACATTCCTCAATGATATGCTAGAAAACCAAAACTTTTAATGGAGAACAGACCAAATATATGAGGCAAACAAACAAAAACTATACAGATTCTTATCCTACCAGATAATTTACACTGTGCAAGAAAGATACCCAAACAGACCTGGAGGAAGGAAAAGTAGAAACTACCTCAGCAGACTTGGGGGGGGGGGTATGACAGAGGCAGCTATGTACTCTGTAGATGTAGACCATGCCCGGTATATACCTTAGATGCCTCAGACTACCAGAAGCTAACAGAAATGCACCCAAGTCCTTTTATATAATGGCATTGTTTAGAAAAGTTAATTTGTTTTTGTTTATTTCATAAATAATGCCATTATATAACAGCAATAATCCACTCCTGTATATGGGTGATCTAGGAATTACTCATGGTTCACTTTGTTTAATCATTCGGTCTTCACCTTCATAATCAAACCATGCCAAACTTGAGTAAATCCTGGATTTACCCACACCCTGTAATGGATTATTGCTAAAATATTAAATAATCATGAGTAAGCCACATTCTTTTGTATGTGGTCAAAGTTTTCATCCATGAATTTAGTTTTTCTAATGTGCTTTAGAAAGCTGTGCCTTTGTATTTCTCAGTTAGATTAAGCAGCTGTAAACAAACTGGTTCATAATAATTGGACAGCTCCTACCCACAAAGCATTGCCATGCGTTTTTGCATGGTTGGACAAGTAAAAAGTTGATAATATGATGGGCTTGGCAAACAAAAACAATGTTTACAGTCACACAGCAAATTAAGGAGGATAAACATTACATAATACTGAAAAGTAAACAAAGTCATAGTAAACATAACAGTTTGCTAATAATTCTAGCTTGTGATATTGATTAGTTTAAAATGCATCATGTAAACTCAGCTTTGACAATATGATTGAAGGTAGATGCAAACCTTGTTACTCATGTCAGAATGTTAATAATCTTCATAGAAACATAGAAGGACGTCATCATGAACGCTCACTCTAAATGTACACTAAGTGTACACCTTTCAGATTGAATAGACAACAAAGCATAACCCCTACTTTCTTCCTCCTAATTTTAGTTTTCCTACTGATTTTCTTGCAGCCTTAAATATTAAGGGGGATTCATAAAGGTTACCACTATCCATAGACTACTTCTACACTTAGTATAATCTTTCTGAACAAGCAGACAGTACAAAAACTGTGGCAGAGATGTTCTTGAATACAGAATGTGTACACTTAGTGTAGGCGTTCATGAATTTGGCCTAGTATGCTGTTTGGAGTAGAAACATACACTAGCAAACATTAAAGTGAACATAAAACATACCCAAAACATAACAAAACTGAGGATATATCCCCAAAACAGTGAATTTAACCACAAAATAAAAAATGTAAAATTAAATGCATGCCAGACAGTCCTTCTCATTTGCTACAAATGAAAACGTAAACAATCAGACATAACCACAACCCAAAATGCACATGACCCACCAACACAGAGGTACCCCACCTAGATCAAACTAAACCACATACGCTTGTAAATAAAACACAGACAATAAGAAAAATGATGCTTAAAAATACAATAATCAGTAAATAAAAATACAGGAAAGTAAGTGTGAAAAAGCACATAAAAATAAAATAAAATACATTGATATTACAAAATGCAGAAAAAATACATTGTTACAAGAGCAAAAATACTAAAATATTCAGCCCTAGACAGCAATACAGGAGACTGAAAGTGGAATTTGACCTAAGGTAGTGTGATACCACTTCACTCCTCCCATTCAGAACACCAAAGATCACTACTACAGTTTTATACATTCACCTAAAGAAGTCCAAAGGCGCATCCATTGAAGTAACTGGAGACCGGAATGTGTTAAAAAAGCAGATATTTTGAATATATGGGAGTCTTAAGGTATAGTAAATGAAATATCTGGTACTATGTATATGGAAGAGTAGTTCATGACTTGTACCTATGCTAATCATCATTAAATTGTTTTCAAAAGCCATAGTGACAGATGTTTCATTTATTATATCCAGACCCCTAAGTATTTCATACATACCTTTGACTCGTTTATTTACGTGTACCAGCCATGCTTGGGGTGCTTTTCAGTTTCACAGTTTGACTACTTATTTTCTTAATGTTTTGCACAACATAATTTATTCAGTACTCTTTTAAATGGAATGCCACTACTATACCCTACATTGCGTAGCTGTTCCTATTATAATCAGGCTTGTGGAGGTGGAAGAGTGGCTATATATAATTATATCTATATTTGCAGTAAATAACTGACCTGCATGCATAGATAGCCCAACAGTCTCCTGACATAATAATTATAGAAACTTCACTAAAGCCCATATTAAAGACAGAGAAATACTTCCACTCATTTACAACATACTAAGGGTAGATAAGCAGTGCAAAAAAGCAGGAGGTGTAGCCATCCTATACAAAATACTCTGCAACTTACTGATGTTCTTGTGTTTCACTGTTGCAGTCATCACATTTGGGTTATCCCTGCCAGGGTAGCCCTCAGTCGACCCGAATACCAGAGGCTTAGTATTTCTGCGTTGGTTGCTGTCGCTCCCAGATTGACGGCAGGTTGTCAGTGGTATAAAATAAGGCAGCCGATGCCATTACATCAGTCTTTCTTGCTGTGGAGCCCGAAGGAGAAGCAGTTTGCACGAGTGCTGGTTGGCCGCTACCTGAGTTTTAAATTTCTGAATTGAAGTTGAAGTCTTCTAAAGCTAAGTACCCCGTTGGGATCCTTTTTTCTTGCTCTAACTGATGTCAGAAAAAGTTAACAATTGTCTCGCCTGTGGAAAGCAAATACCACACAGAGACTTTCATTCCTATTGCGTCACTTGCTGAGGCCCAGACCATGACATCCCCTGCTGTCGCTTTTGTGCTTTGCTCAATGCCAGAACTGTACGTTGTCAGGCCCTTATTGTAGCTAGATATTTTTGCTGTCAGGCCTCGAATTCTGATAAGCCTTAGGTAAGCCATCCGACAACAGCTCTTCTGAAAAAACATAAGGATAAAGACAGAGACAGACCGCTCAGGTTCAAAACTGCCGATGACACTTCCGTTGAGCTAGTTGTCAGTTCCCCAGTCCTCAAAGAGGCGCTTTCGCAGCCCCTGATACCTGCTTCTGTGGATTCACGGGCTGCTACCAAGACCCTTTTGGAGTCTGGTATGCCGCAAGACTCTTCCTCGACTAAGGATCCTGCGGATGTCTGTACTTTGGATGGGTCCGGAGCCACTGGCCAGGCACCGGCTTCCGAGGAAGTACTTTGCACTACCAATATTCGACACAGACCGGCAACTTCTTTCCCATCTACAGTTCTTTCGAAAACTACTGAGTTTCTAAGGCCCAAGGTACGAACCACCCCCAATAAAATGACGACCCAAGCTCAGGCACCTGCTTCCTTGCCTCAGTCTCAAATACTTAATGTGGCGGAAGACCTTATAATGCTTATCAGGGGAAACCAGGCTACCACTTCCAAAAGAAAGAGATTTGTCCCCAGTAGTTTTATCTGAACAGGAGTCCGATGACTCTGATGCATCTGAATATGAAGATATGCTACCCTTCTCTGCTTATGAGGATTCTGATGCAGAGGAATACATCCCTTCAGCCTCTCCACCTGAGGACTTTTCCTTTGGGGAAACCCTACATAGTTTAAGGGAGCATTTCCAATGGGAATGTCAGGACTACCCTCAGTCAAAAAAGGCACTCAGAGAATTCTTAGATCTTCCACAGCACACACCTCTGGTCATTCCTCCTGTCCTGGATGATGTTTTTATGGAATCCAGTCTGACCCCTGACACTCTCCCTCCTGCTCCCAGGAAACCTGACAGGTACTATGGAGTCCCTGCCTCTCACAAATTTCTTTTCAAAAATCCTACTGCTGACCCTGAGGTCATCTCCCAAGGAACTAAAGGAATCAAATCCACTTCAGCAAAGAATCCCACCCCCTCAGATAGGGATTCCCGAGCATTAGACAGATGGGTCAAAAAAATATACACCTCTTCTACTCTTGCTATTAGAGCACAAAATTGTCAGTTCCTTGTGCTGAAATATCAGCAACATACCATGGAACTCCTCAAACAAAAAATATCTTCTTTTCCTGGTTGTGCAAAAAAAAAAAAAAGTTACAAGAGTTAATGCATTCTGCCAGTCAAGTAACTAAGCACACCTTACAATGTGGTTTTGACGCTGCAGAAGCATCTTGCAGGGCAGCAGTCACTGGTTCTGTCCTTAGAAGGCATGCTTGGCTTAAGGAACAGTCCTTGTCAGACCATGTCAAATCCAAATTATTGGATACACCCTTGCACAAAGGCAACTTATTTGGCACCAAGGCAGAAGAGATCTTAAAAAAGATGGAAGAAAAAGCTAAATCTATGCAGACAGTTAAAGACTTCTTACAGGTCCAGCCACTGAGGTTCAGTAGGCATTGCCCCTCCAAGCACTAGTCCTTTCCTGCCCCCTCCAGGTCAGCTCACCCCAGACCCATAGGAAGCAGGCCTCCCAGACAACAGGCCCAGGGAATGCAGAGATCTAAGCAATGGAGTTCCTCCTCTTCAAAACCAGGGAGTGCAAAGCCACCCCCTCATGGTAAGAACTCACAGTGACTTTACACTTCCAAACCCCTCCCTCTGCCCACCTACTCCTGCCCCTAGGAGGAAAACTCTCCTTCCACACAAGCACCTGGGCCACCATTACCAATGACCACTGGGTCCTCAACATAGTGTCCCAGGGATACAAATTTTATTTCCACACTCTGCTAACCCCAAAAGGGTTCCCAGATCTTCCCCCAAACCAGTGAGCAGAGGCCAAAAAGCAAGTCCTTTCCCCTGCTCTCTATGAGGGCAATATATCATGTTCCTGCAGAACAGATAGGCCAAGGTTTCTACTCCAGACTCTTCCTGGTACCCAGAAAAGAAGGCACATGGCACCCCATCCTCGATCTATCCATTCTAAATACCTTTCTGTTGATACCGAATTCAAAATGCTCACCCTCCAGGAACTTCTATCTATGCTCTCCAAGGATGCTTGGTTAACCACCCTAGACTTAAAAGAGGCCTTTCCCAATCAGGGAATCATTCATGAAATACCTATGTTTCAGGGCAGGATCACTGCACTTTCAGTTCTCTGCGCTTCCTTTTGGCTTATCCACTGCTCCCAGAGTTTTCACAAAATGTCTAGCTCCAACCATTGCTTTTTGCAGACAAAGAAGTATTCAAATATACCCATACTTAGATGACTGCCTGATTCAGGCAGACAGTCAGGAAAAGCTGCTGAAGCACCTGACCTTTGTAAAGGACCTACTGACCTCCCTGGGGTATGCTATAGATTACACATGTCCAACCTGCAGCCCATGGACTGTATGCGGCCCTCTACCTCTAACTCCAGCATCGATGTACGCATGCCCCAAAACACTTTTTTTTGTGTTTTTCACACCCGTGACCTGTAACTATAACATCGGTGTGCAGATGCACCAAGGTATCCGTCTAGTTCTGATTTTTTTGTTGCTCCAAAGAAGGCTCTGTGTGTTCGCGCCATTATTTTGTGCCAAAGAATCAGTGTGTGTGTTCTTGGTGAAGAGGGACTCGTATATGGATTTGCCGCCATTGCCTTTGAAAGGGACAGCACTTAACCTGTGTTAATAGGTAAGTATGGAATGAGTGAGTGACTGAGTGAATGCATGCATGAAAGCAGAACATTTGTGTGTGAAAGTAGAAGTAGACTGAATGTGTGTGTGTGCATGACAGACAGAGAGACACATGCACAAACAGGCTAACGACGATCAGTCTACCTACTAAACACAAATAAGTTAGCTCACAAATATATCCTACATTAAAAGTGCACTTTCATTAAATTGCGGCTTTCCTGACAGGGAGAGTGTTGTATTGAATATGAAATCATAACTCTCAACTGTATGGATTTTCGAAGAATATCTGGATTTTTGCCTCATCTTCCAATTTGTGTCTTTTGCTTAGGAAATAAAAGTAGTCATGCAAGGTAATGTAGTTCCAGGGAGTAAGAATGAGACAGCAGCCTAGGGTTAATGGGTCAGTAGTGGATTGACTAATGTGGGACTGTAGCATATAAAGTTTATTGTTTTTTTTTTTTGACAAACAAAAGAGCATCCAGCACTGTTTTATCATTGGGGGGCTCTAAGAAGTGGTAGATTGGACGACAGTAAGCATATCTTTGGTGGATCATCAATACTGGCAAATCAGGTGGGCACAATGTCATTTTTTAAATGTTGGGGGTTTTGGTGTGTATGTGTGTGTTTGAGTTGGGAGTGCTGCAACAGTAGATGATTATTAAAGAAAGAGACTTGCAGACTGTGGAGAATATGTTTCTTTTCAAAACCTGATATTTGGGTATTAGGCATGCCAAAAGTAGATTTTTAAGGCACAGCTTCTTGCCACTTACAGTGGTTGGATATTTACATTTAATGGACAATGTTAGCAGTATGAATGTGGTCCTGTAGGGATCTGGAGGATGCCAAGTCTACCACTGCCAATGTCTTGTAAAGTGACCTGGAAATGGATATGGGGATGTTACTGAAAAAATACAGCAAGTGGGCTTTGAAATATAGTTTAATTAAACAAAGTGCACTTGCAATTTGTAGGCCATAATTTAATTTATTTCAGGTAGTTCAGATCCTGGTAGATTGTATACCATTAGACTTAATTAGGGAGAGCTGTCATTCTGGGGAAATAAGGAGCCCTAGTTCATAGGTTGGTACTAGGCTATCGGCCCTAGGGCCTATACAAGCCTAGCCATAACAATTCCCAAACTGATCTATATGGACGAGTCCTCAATCACAGTTAACAAATACAAATAAATGCATAACAAAAGCCCTCTCCTCCTAGCAATCTGTATGTATAGATATTGAATATAAAACTCTTACCTGGTAGGCTTTAAGTAATGGTCAGTCTCTCCCACTGGCTTGATGGCATCTATATCTGAAGTAAGCTATTGGCCCAGAGGTTGATGAAGGTGACCGACTCTGTTCTGCATTAGCCACGCCACTACCACAAACCCACTGCATAAACATACCTCTTTCACAAACTATCACTATACTATTTGAACTGATTAAAATAAAATGTATCATAACTCTGTTTAAACAGTGCCACATCCACTCAGTTCTTTCCACCCATTCTTTCCCATACAATGATGAATTTGCTCATGATTTGCCTAAACCTTCTTACAGTTGCTTGTCCAATCGTAACCAATATACTAGCTAGCCATTTCCTATTGCCAACTTTACCGGAAGAAAAATAAAGAAAGCATACACTAAATTTGCTGAAGTGGGCCTACAAACAGGTCAGCCACTATGCACTTCTTGGAAAAGTGAAAGCTCTGTGGTTGTTTGCAGGTAGGAAGTTGCAGGATGTGGAAGCAATGTATTTTATTATTTTTAATGCATTTGTCATTTCAAAGCATGGTTTTCTTTGTTGCAAAAGAAGGCAGGATTGAATGAGCCATATAATGCTTAACTGACAATGATAGGATAGAAACATTATACGTGATGTATAATGTTTACAGTTGCAGCTGTTTCAATGGTGTCTGTGATGCATAACTATTTTTGGGCCTGTGTCACACTTTTATTTTTCGCTTTGTCCAGATTTCTTGCTCTAAGGTTGAGAGGTATGGTTCCATGCTAAATTAGAAGGTTGTATTTACCTTGGAAGACTTTTTTTAGCATAATTATGAGAAACAGAGCTTGTTTAATATCTCTGCTTATTTCCAATATAAACTGCCATGTAACCTTGCAAATAACTTTCTTATTAAGCTACTTTAATTATTTTGGAATTGACAGGTATGTTTCATTGGTTCGGACATAAGCATAGAGTGCTAATATGACTTTGATTTCTTGCAGCAGTCTGTGGTTTACTTATCACAATAACTTTTTGTGTTTCTGGGTGTGTGATCAATTTAACAGTTTTAAAGATGTTTTCCAAAAATAAATAAATACATAATAAATAAAAAAATAATCCTCCCTGCACTTTGAGCTATTGACAAAGTCTGGGAATTAGTGTTTTTCAAAAGCGAAGGTCAGCATTACAGCCCAGTAAACTGTCAGTCTGTGAATAATGTCTGCACAATTTAAAATGTCTGAATGTCAAATGGCTTTAGATTGGACGGAAATTATATCTTTACTCCAGTATGTAGTATGATCTTAGAGAGTTTATGGATTTCTTATTGATTTACTTTTTGCTGAGCAGTTGTTTGATTTATTGATGGTCCTATTGGTGGTGGGAAATTGCATGGATGAATCCATCTTTTTTCAGAAATTTTGACTTCCAGACAATTTCATTCAGTGAGTCTGTGCCATGTGATTACTGAGGTTGCCTATTTTACAAGTAGGGGCTCCTTTTGTGTGTGTAAGAGAGAGAGATGTAATATGTATACTGAATATATTTTTGCAAATGGAATTCTTAGTTAAATAGGCCCCTCTTCTTGGGCAAGTAGACTTGAGTAACCAATATTAGATCTTAACCATCCAGCTAGGAAAGTTTAGTATGTGGATTTACAATCCGGTTTGATGAAGACTATGCTACTTACTCAAGGAGTACATTTATGGCTATCGATCCAGTTGTCTTGTTGCTGAACTCCTTTATTTGATAATGAGAGAAGCTTTTTACAGAAGTTGAAGGATTTTGTGTCAAGAACCTATCCATACAAAGTGGCTTGTTTATGTTGCAGTGAAGACTGTGATCTTTGTAGTGAGCGTTTTAAATATAACCAGTATTTCTGAGGTGGAGGAAGTCTCTTAAGGCAGGATTTTTCTTAGCAACCAACGCAGAAATACTAAGCCTCTGGTATTCGGTCTGACTGAGGGCTACCCTGGTAGGGATAACCCAAATGTGATGACTGCAACAGTGAATACACTCGAACATCTACATTTATGGTAAGTGTACACAACTGTACTTTTCCCGTCCCCCTTAAATAATGCCAAAATCATTACTACTATAGTAAAACTAAACTCCAACAAAACCCTATCCATAACAGAAATGTACATCCTGGAAATAACATCACCACCACTGAAGAATTTCTATCATGAGTCACCTCTAATATCCCACAAGAAAAGATAAGTTTAGGAGGTTTCAATATTGACTCACTGGCTGTTAATTGCAATTATACTCAAAATGCCATCAATTTCTATGGTATCACCCAACTAATTACTTCTCCCAGTTGCTACATAAACAACATTAACAAAGGTTCAATACTTGATTGGATATTCACCACTTCACCTAACATGTTCTCCTATGACCACCTTCTTGTCTTTGTCATCAAAACTCAAAACCACACTTCCAAACCACGCCTCCTTAATGAAGTATGCTTCCAAAAACAAACATTTCTCCAGAGCCTACAGTTTTATATCTGGCAACATCTAAAGGATCTCCCCTTAGATGATTCTCCAGAACCTTTCTTAACATTCTAAATCAGATTAGCCCTCCTCAGAACAAAACATGTAAAAGTC